>NC_047118.1:79885677-79937909 GCF_902500255.1 Thalassophryne amazonica
CAGAGAGCCGTGCAACGTTTGGAGCTGTGTTAACAGAACGGAGGATGATTCTCGTTTCTTTCTCCCAACAAGACAGGAGTCCCAGTTAGTAACTTTAATCCGCACAAACGTGACTCACGATTGACATATTCAGGGATGAAAGTGGTGAAAAACAAAAAAACCTGAAACCCAAAATTACCCCACAACACCACCCGCACGAAAATGTTTCAATTCTAGAAGCTCTGAAATGTAATCTGACACTATTCCAGATGATAAACTGGAGTGAGTGCAGCATCCATTTAGTGAGGGAAAAAAAAACAACTTTCCTTATTCAAATTCATTCCAGTAGTATTCTGCTCTTAGTAGGATGCAGCAGTTTTCCAGTTTGGCAGATAGTTCTGGAGGAAATCACTGAAGAAATGAACACATTGAAAATATGGTTTGACTGAAAAAAAAACCCTCTCATTAAACTTAAGACAGGGATGAAATGAAGGTGTAAGAGTCACTAGGTGTTCACAGGAAAAACTTATTTCTGTATGTATTTATTTATTTATGTTCATTGTTAGTTGCTTTTATATTTTCTGTTGTGTTTCTATTCAGGTTCTTTTTGTCTCTCTCTAAAATTGTATATAATAATCATTAGATTATTAATATATAAACAAAAATACATTTAAGAAATATTACAATTTGAAAACAAATGCACCCGAACGTGTTGACAGCTGCAACAGCATGCCATAGACATGCTAACGCGTTAGCATCGCTCCCATTTTTAAGTTATAAAATACATCTATCAACTGTTTCAGAAGACCATAACAGGTCGGTTTAACATAGAAAAGGTAAATAATACTCACAGACGTATGCTCTTTAGGGTTTTAGCGGGGGAAAATTAAGCGAAAGACAGAAAGAATAAACAAAGCAATAGATCGAAGCATTGCTTCAATCTGCGAACTACTGCTTCGATTGGTTCAAGGTTCAAAGCAAAGCCGCGCTGCAGAAAAGTTGATTACGGACCCGCTGCAGGGTCTGTAATAATCAATGTAGAGAAATTATCATTTTCCTGACAAACACCCCCCAAACAACGGCCACTCTGAAGGACCAATAACAGAATCATTAAGCACAACGATGTCGGTGGATCGAATCATTTCTTAACGATACCCGAAAGGAACCGGTTCTCAATACCCATCCCTAAATATGAACACACTTGACAAACTTGTCGAAACAAAACCCAAATAGCGTCCAAAAAAGTACACAGATCCCTCCCCCACCAAGGTCCGTGATCATACACTTGACTCGAGCCGCCTTTTAAGCCCCCTGCTCCCCAAACTCTGGACCAGGTGAGTAAATATAAAGAAAAAAAAAAAAACCCTGAGCCCGGCATGAGATAAACTAGCAACAAAGAGTCTAATAAGAGATGTTACCAAATTAGCAGAGTATGTCATTTCGGATCCAGCCATACCACCGCCAGGTGCCAAGTCTGCTAGTAAACTCAGAGTGTCCCGTGGTAAGGTGAAGAAGAACACAAAATAAAAGGCTTGCCTGACTGTCGCAGAAGCTCTGTTAAAGTCAATATCTTTTCAGTATCCAAATATGTTGTTGATATAAATCAAATCGCACAGACGTGTCCAGAAGGAGAAATAAAAGAGTACATGTTGCAGAAAACTACTTACTCCAAAGACCGAATAAAAGTCAAGAGCTTTTTTGTGGTCTTCAAAGCGGCGGGATCCTTGAGGGGTTTTCACTACAAGTACGCAGGGTAGACCAGGGAGAAACGCAGATGTTTGTCGTGTAGAAGCTTTTTGCATTCATTAAACTTTACACGCTTGTCACTCACAAACTTGGAATAATCCGCGAAAACCATGACACAGTGCTCCTCCCAGGAAACGTCACCCAGTTTACGTGCGGCCTCAGCAATGCGCTTTCGGTCTTGAAATCTCAGAAATCTGACTATGAATGGTCTCGCTCATGGGGGCTGGTCACCGTCGTGCCTCTTCGGCAAAGCTCCAATTTTGTGCGCACTCTCAATCTCCAGTCCCTTTGGGAAGGTTTAAAATCTTCGGTATGATTTCTTCCAAAAAAAGCACAGCATCATTATCCTCACAGCCCTCGGGGAATCCCACAAAGTGCAAATTATTCCTTCGCTCTCTATTTTCAATGTCATCTAGCTTCTGCTTAAGTGCTGCAACTTCACCAGCAGTAGCCGCAGGGTTAGCCTTTAGCCTCTCATGCTCATCTTCCAGAAAACACAGTCGGTTCTCCACCTCACCAATATGAGTGGCTATATCAGCTATCTTACTTTCTGTAGCGCTTGTGCTAATCCGTATTTCCTCCAGTTTCTTGTCGTGGCCATCAGACTTCTCCACTATAAGGGCTGAGAGCCGGGCCAATTCCTGAGCCACCTCACCGGGAATGTTCCACGTTGCCACCGCCACAGCCTCCTCATTGTCATCGCGTAATGGCGAGGCCCTGTGGTTAGCTTGTTTAGCACCAGCTGCTTCGTACGCCTTGCTCGTTCCAACCCCAGAGGCAGGTTTAGTAGAATTTCTGGTCACGTTCGGCATGATAGCAATGTGAAATCTTATCCAAAAATTTTTAGTGCAGGTTTCAGGACTCTTTGTTGCAATTTAGGTAAAAATATACACAGGGGAAGGCGCAGTTCACTCTCAAGCGGCCATACTCACCAAGCGTGTCACGTGACTCCCCGTTCAATGATAAGTTTCTATTTAAATTCCTAGGCTTATTTCCAAATATAATACGCTTCATCTTACCAAAATGAAGTGACAATTTATTAGAATCAAACCAATATTTAAAATTTAATAATTCCTTCTCCATCCTTTCCAAAAATTGTCCCCACTACCGAACAGTCGTGTCATCGGCAAACAAAATACAACGCACAGACTTTGACACCAATCTTATATCATTAACATACAACAAAAACAGCAACGGCCAAAGGACTGACCCTTGGGGCACCACACATGTGATCCTCAATAATTCTGAACGTGTCCCTCCAAAATGACACACTGGGACCTATTTGATAATGGCTATCCTCTAATAGTAGAGAAGCTTGAATCTTCGACTGGACTGGGTTGCTTGACGTGAGGACGTTTCGCTTCAAATCACAGAAGCTTCCTCAGCTAAAATTCTTGCTCTGGTAGTCTGACTTCTGTCTTGACTCTTGTAGAGAAGAATAAACCAGAAGCCAACAAAAGCTGGAGTTTTTAACCTAACCAGACCCCTCCTACCGAGAGGCCAACTGCTATAGGCCAGTGACTAAACAATAGCTCTAATTAGCACTTATTGTGCTCTAGTTAGCACTCTCCTAATGATGGGATGGAAGCCTCCCCTGATGGCTCCCTTGACGACTCTCCTGATGACGTGAATGACTCATTACCATGAACAAAAGACTGAAACTGCTTTGACCTGAGTACCCCATTGTAAACAGGGGACAAAGCGTGTCTGAGACCCGCCCCCGGTTAAGGTTGGGTTTCAACTGTTTTACAAAGAATGCTTCCTTGACACCTCTCTCAAACCATTTCTTCTCTCTGGCTAAGATTTTAACTTCCTTGTCCTCAAACGTGTGGTTAGTGTCTTTCAGGTGGAGATGAACTGCAGACTGAGGTCCACTGGTGACCTCTCTGCGGTGCTGGTGTAGCCTCTTGTTTAAAGGTTGCTTAGTCTCACCTATGTAGTGTTCATTACAGTTTTCCTGACATCTGATATAATACACTACACTGCTCTGTTTGTAACTAGGGATCCTGTCCTTAGGGTAAACTAATTTCTGTCTCAAGGTGTTAACCGGTTTAAAGTAAACTGGGATTTTGTGCTGTCTGAAGATCCTCTGTAGTTTTTCCCCTACTCCTGCTAACCTAAGATGCAAAAAAACAATGTTATTCCCAAATGCATAAAGCAAAAGGCACTAGAAGCAGGCCACACAGCAGAAAAGATCCAGCACAGTTACCTTAGGAGGATCTTGGGTCTTAGAATTAGAAGGCTTCATTTTAAAATATTAGACCTCCAAAATAATCTTGATAGTCTTTACAAAATGTTAGAAACCTCAGTGGGGGAAGTGGTCATCAGGAGAGTCGTCAAGGGAGCTATCAGGGGAGGCTTCCATCCCATCATTAGGAGAGTGCTAACTAGAGCACAATAGGTACTAATTAGAGCTATTGTTTAGTCACTGGCCTATAGCAGTCGGCCTCTCGGTAGGAGGGGTCTGGTTAGGTTAAAAACTCCAGCTTTTGTTGGCTTCTGGTTTATTCTTCTCTACAAGAGTCAAGACAGAAGTCAGACTACCAGAGCAAGAATTTTAGCTGAGGAAGCTTCTGTGATTTGAAGCGAAACGTCCTCACGTCAAGCAACCCAGTCCAGTCGAAGATTCAAGCTTCTCTACTATGGAAACCACCTGGGCAACTGAGAGCCTACACAGAAACATTGCTATCCTCTAATGCTATACTCCTGTGATTTGTCCAATAATACAGAATGATCTATAGTATCAAATGCTTTCTGTAAATCAAAGAAAACCCCTACAGTGTATTGCTTCATCTCTACTGCATTTGTAACTTGTTCTTGAAGAAATTTGCACATTATCACTTGCATGTATGTTTACAAGACTAAATACTTGAATATTCTGTGTTTACGAAGTTCAGTGCAATGTTCAGTCTACTGTGGTTGCACAAATCAGTTTTTTTGTTTTGTTTTGTTTTAACGGTGGTGGTATTTATTTTAATTTTTATAATTGTTGTCATGTTTGGTGCCATTGGTAATGCAAATTGATTATTATTAAAGTAATAACTCAATATTCATTGATTCACAAAGCATTTGTGCTTGGGGCACCCAAATGGCTAGCACCAGCCCTGATTATTGTTGTTATGCACCAGTAACACCAGATCAAATTGCTTGTATGTGAAAACTTGGCAATAAATTCGATTCTGATTCTAATGGGGGTGGAAGTCTCTGATAAAACGCAGACAGACAACACAGAGGAGAAGATGGAAAAGAGGTAGGAGAGAGGAAAGATCCTGACATTGTGCATCAAAACAGGGCCTGTTCAGTCATCGAAGAATTCATCATCCCATCTAGGAATCAACCAAGAGACCAGCTTCCTTGCCACCAAGTGATTGCCATGATGACGATCCAGCTTACATTTTACTGGACAGTGATTGAGAGAGACATCTTTTGATGTGCTTGGATACATCATCTTGGTTCATAGGGATTTCAGGTCTTTCAACTTCAGACCCCCTTGCCCAGGTGACCTGACCAGGAGTGATCAATTCCAGTCTGTGTCTAAGCCCCATTTGCCCACTTCTTGTTCCGCATGATCCACAGCCATCTTGAGGCCCTTTCTGCAGCTTCTGAGGCCTCGCTGCTGGCTTTCCTTTTGTATGCACCAGTGATGCCCAACAGGCTGTAGGCCTTACATCATGATTTGTCCACAAAGCTCCTACTCCTCACTGACACAAGAACATACACATATATTTTCTTTTATATGAATGATGAGTCTTTCAGGTGCGGCACAGTGGATTAGTGGTTAGCACTGCTGCCTCACATTGACAAGGTCCTAGGCTCGCTTCCCACCTGGCACCTGGTCCTTTCTGTGTGGAGTTTGCATGTTCTTCTCATGCTTGCGTGGGTTCCCTTCAGGTGCTCTGGCTTCCTCCCACCTCCAAAGAAATGCAGGTTAATTGTCGGATTTGACATGAATGTTCTTCATAAATTAGTGTTTGAGAAAAAAGTACTGGCCGCTTGACAATCCAATACGGCGGCCACATAGGGGTCAATGAAGAATTACACAGGGGTCAAAATTTAAAAATGCTTCAATCATATTGAAAAGTATAACACATTATTTGTCTGATCATAAATATTCCATAAAGGTATAGTTTGGACTGTCTATGACTGTTATGGGGTAAAAACAGTAAGAATGGTGACAAAAGTGTTGTGTGGGCCGCCGAAGAGGAGGTACTGCTGGCCCACCACCACAAGATGGCGCCCTGCTTGAAGTGCGGGCTTCAAGCACGAGAGGGCGTCGGAGCGACCAGGAGTGACAGCTGTCACACATCATCCGTATCAGCTGTCACTCATCCACTACTCATCACCACCACCATAAAGGCCGGACTGCAACTCCACCTCCCCGCCGAGAAATCAGCTACCATTCAGGTAATTTTCTCTGCTGACTCAAAACATTGAGTATTAATCTGAACTTCTTTGCAGCCGTTTTCCTGGTGTGTCCTTATCTGTGGGATTGGCGTTTGGTGTGATCAGCGACGGCTTCGCCTCATACCCCAAACCAGATAAGTGGTTAAACAGGAGCTGCACGAGTGTGTGATTGGAGGTGGAGGTGCTCCATCCTAACTAAACACTGACTGTGGGATTACTGAGTGTGCGAACTCACACTCATCAGGACTGTCTCTGTTCTCTGCCAGCAGTACCAGGTCTGACTGCTGAAGACAGCGGCCACCTGGGGCGCAGGGCTTGGCGGCTCCGGTGTTCTTCAGCTCCGTTGGTGGTGGAAGCTGTGTGGGGATCCGGCTCTTCTCTCGCCAGGCGTCTTCTATCGTCGAGCCTGCCCACACGTCACCTGGTGTATGATTGACAGTCCACCATATTGTTATTGTCTGTACGTTGTTGTGCGATTCACAACATTAAATTGTTACTTTTGGCTTATCCATTGTCCGTTCATTAACGCCCCCTGTTGTGGGTCCGTGTCATGACACTTTCACAACAAAAAGGTCAGTTTCGGTTTGTACAGGGGTCAAAAGTTAAAGTTGCTCCAATTTTTGTGAAATGTGATGCAAATTATTGGTTAATAGGGTTTTAAAAAGGAATAGTTTGCACCATGTGGCATGCTCAGTTGTCATGTTACAGGGTAACATGTCACATGCCATAGAATCCAATGGACATTGACCTTGTTTGACCTTTACTTTGGAGGCCAAACATTCAACACAGTCAAAACTATTCCATTTATTAATCCTATTAGTTCAACCAATAATTTGCACCACCTTTTACCAAAACTGGGGCAACTTTAACTTCTGACCCCTGTACAAACTGAAATTGACCTTTGTCACCATTCTTGCTGTTTTTACCCCATAACTCCAGAATATTCAGTCATAGATCATCCAAACTATACCTTTTTGCAATCTTTGTGACCAGACACATAATGTGGTATAGCCAGTGGTAAGGCACTAAGAATGTGACAATCGTACCGATGCACCGAAGCTTGTATCACTCCTTTCAAAGCAATATGGTCCAACACGGTGTATTGGAGCTTGTGTCCCCCACGTGACTAATGACGTGAGGAGCATCGTACGTCACTGGTACGCTGGGAGGGGTCCGAAACATGCCGCTGTCCCAAAAAGACATGAAAATGTTGCACACAAGCAGGTGTATCCTCATATATATATATGAGATTGCCTTGCAGTATTTGTGGACTCCAGCTTCCTCTGTCCCTTGTGAGAGGATTTTCTTCAAGGCTGGGGCAATTGTAAACAAACAGAGAAACCGTTTAAAACCCACTGTTGTGGAACAAATACTTTTTTAAATAAAAATTTGGAAAAATGTAACCCTGTTCCACAAACCACTCCTCAGTAAACACATTACCCCAATATTACCCTTTGTTGCACAAGCACATTCCACACTTCCCCCACAAAGATAAATTTGTATAGCACTTTACTGTATATAGCACAAGCACTTTTCCACAAGCCACCTATATGGAATATTTAGCCCATTGGCTAAAAGTGCACTCCCCACCCTGAACTCATTCCCATCATGACAACAACATCTATGTGGAGTTTGTCAGCTATAGTTTCACTCTAACCTATAGGCTATAGGTAGAGAAATTGCCTTCTTTCTGCAATTAGTACGCATAAAAGAAATGATAGACAAGAAACAATCGGGTAAACATATTCAGTTTCTTTAATAATCAAGTAAGACTGTTGTGAAAGTGTTGGAACACGGACCCACAACAGGGGGCGCAATGAACGGACAATGGAGAAAGTAAATAACAAGATTTACTACTGAACAAGCAAGAGTAATACAACAAACACAATTTAGGGTCGAATCCGCTGGTGTCGTGTGGGCAGGCTCGAAGGTAGGAGACGTCCGTCTCAGTCGAACCGGAACCACCCAGATCTCCTCTGCCACCGAACCCTGGAAATACTGGAACCGCCAAGTCCCGACTTCCCAGGTGGCCACTGCCTCCGCTCGTCGGATCCGGTACTGCTGGCAGGAGAGAGCAACAACACACAGGAGTGGATGAACGCACCCAGTTACAGAGAGGGGAGAAGCCGTCTCCACCTCTTGACAAAGTTCAGCAGGAAGGTGAGTACTTATCCAAGGAATAAGGTTCTTAGTAGTCACCAGTCCTGAAAAACAGTTTTGACAGTCTTAAGTAATAATGCAAAGTATACCTGCAGAGAATACTACCTTGGTCTTAGGTGATATCTCGGCACTGAGGTGGAGACGCCGTCCTCCTGATATACCTCGGTGCTGAGTGGAAACAGCTGTGTTTGGTGATGGGTGACAGCTGTCACCCAGATTACTCCCATGATGCGGCAGCGCCCTCTGGTGCCTGGAGCCCGCACTCCAGGCAGGGCGCCCTCTGGTGGTGGTGGGCCAGCAGTACCTCCTCTTCAGCGGCCCACACAACAGGACCCCCCCCTCAACGGGCGCCTCCTGGCGCACGGCCGGGCTTGTTCGGATGGCGACGGTAGAAGTCGGCCAGGAGGGCCGGGTCCAGGATGAAGCCCTTCTTCACCCAGGAGCGCTCCTCGGGGCCGTACCCCTCCCAGTCCACCAGATACTGAAAACCCCGGCCCATCCGACGGACGTCAAGGAGCCGGCGGACAGTCCAAGCCGGTGCTCCGTCGATGATCCGGGCAGGAGGCGGTGCCGGACCCGGGGTGCAGAGGGGTGAGGTGCGAAGAGGCTTGATCCGGGAAACATGGAAAACTGGATGGATCCGCAGTGAGGCCGGGAGCTGGAGCCTCACTGCGGCGGGGTTGATGACTTTGAGGATTTTATATGGTCCGATGTATCGTTCTTGCAGTTTAGGAGAGGTAACCTGTAGGGGAATGTCCTTGGTGGATAACCAGACCTCCTGCCCAGGACGATACTTGGGAGCCGGGGCCCGTCGCCGGTCTGCATGTTTCTTCGCCCTCGTCTGGGCCTGCAACAAAGCAGAGCGGGCGGCCCGCCACACCCGACGGCACTTCCGTAGGTGGGCCTGGACCGAGGGCACACCGACCTCTCCCTCAACCACCGGAAACAAGGGGGGCTGATACCCCAAGCACGCCTCAAACGGGGAGAGGCCGGTGGCTGATGACACTTGGCTGTTGTGGGCGTACTCGATCCAGGCCAGATGGGTACTCCAGGCCGTCGGGTGCGCGGCTGTCACACAGCGAAGTGTCTGCTCCAGTTCTTGATTCGCCCGCTCTGCCTGCCCGTTGGTCTGGGGGTGGTACCCAGACGAGAGGCTGACCGTGGCCCCCAGTTCCCGGCAGAAACTCCTCCAGACATGTGAGGTGAACTGGGGACCACGATCGGAGACGATGTCTGATGGTATGCCATGCAGACGGACGACGTGGTGGACCAGGAGGTCCGCTGTCTCCTGGGCCGTAGGGAGCTTCGGGAGAGCCACGAAGTGGGCCGCCTTGGAGAAACGGTCCACTATCGTGAAGATGACAGTGTTTCCCTGGGACGGCGGGAGACCCGTGACGAAATCCAGGCCGATGTGGGACCAGGGGCGATGAGGCACGGGCAATGGCTGTAGTTGCCCTGAGGTTTTTCTATGATCTGCCTTGCCCCTGGCACAGGTGGTACAGGCCTGGATGTAGTCCCGGACGTCGGTCTCCAGGGATGCCCACCAGAAGCGTTGCCGGACGACTGCCACGGTCCTTCGCACCCCTGGGTGACAGGAGAGCTTAGAACCGTGACAGAAGTCCAGGACTGCAGCCCTAGCTTCTGGTGGGACGTATAGTCTGTTTTTTGGTCCGTTTCCGGGGTCCGGGACACGGGTCAGGGCCTCCCGGACGGTCTTCTCCACGTCCCAGGTGAGGGCGGCCACGATAGCGGACTCCGGGATGATGGGATCCGGGGGATCCGACGGTTCCGTTTTGACCTCATCTTCGTGCACCCGGGACAATGCATCCGATCTCTGATTCTTGGTCCCGGGGCGGTAGGTGATCCGGAAGTCAAAACGGCCAAAGAACAGTGACCAGCGGGCTTGCCTGGGGTTCAGACGCTTGGCGGTTCTGATGTACTCCAGGTTCCGATGGTCAGTGAAAACCGTGAATGGCACGGCTGTTCCCTCCAACAGATGTCTCCACTCTTCGAGGGCCTCTTTCACAGCAAGGAGTTCCCGATTGCCGACGTCATAATTCCGCTCAGCGGGGGTCAACCTGCGAGAAAAATAGGCACACGGGTGAAGGACCTTATCGGTCTTCCCGCTCTGGGAGAGCACCGCTCCTATCCCTGAGTCCGAGGCATCCACTTCAACCACCAACTGGCGGCTAGGATCGGGCTGCACCAGAACTGGTGCAGACGAGAAGCGCCGTTTCAACTCCTTGAACGCGGCCTCGCACCGGTCCGACCAGGTGAAGGGAACTTTTGGAGAGGTCAGGGCTGTCAGGGGGCTAACTACCTGACTGTAGCCCTTAATGAACCTCCTGTAGAAATTTGCAAAGCCGAGGAACTGTTGCAGCTTCCTACGGCTTGTAGGTTGGGGCCAATCTCTCACCGCCGCAACCTTGGCCGGGTCCGGGGCGACGGAGTTAGAGGAGATGATAAACCCCAGGAAGGACAAAGAAGTGCGGTGGAACTCACACTTCTCGCCCTTCACAAACAGCCGGTTCTCCAACAACCGCTGTAGGACCTGACGGACATGCCGGACATGAGTCTCAGGATCCGGGGAAAAGATGAGTATATCGTCTAGATATACGAAGACGAACCGGTGCAGGAAGTCCCGCAAGACATCGTTTACCAATGCTTGGAAAGTCGCGGGAGCGTTAGTGAGACCGAACGGCATGACCAGGTACTCAAAATGACCTAAGGGGGTGTTAAATGCCGTCTTCCATTCGTCTCCCTTCCGAATCCGAACCAAATGATACGCATTTCTAAGATCCAGCTTGGTGAAGATTTTGGCTCCATGCAAGGGAGTGAACACTGAATCCAACAAGGGCAACGGGTATCGGTTGCGAACCGTGATCTCGTTCAACCCCCTGTAATCAATGCATGGACGAAGCCCGCCATCTTTTTTACCCACAAAAAAGAAACCTGCGCCCATCGGTGAGGTGGAATTCCGGATCAATCCGGCAGCTAATGAGTCCCGGATGTAGGTCTCCATTGATTCGCGTTCCGGCCGTGAGAGGTTGTACAGCCTACTGGACGGGAACTCACTGCCTGGAACCAAATCGATGGCACAATCATACGGGCGGTGGGGAGGAAGCGTGAGAGCCAGATCCTTGCTGAACACGTCAGCGAGGTCATGGTACTCCGCTGGCACCGCCTTCAGATTGGGCGGGACTCGGACCTCCTCTTTAGCTTGGGAGCCGGGAGGAACCGAGGAACCGAGACACTCCCGATGGCAGGTTTCGCTCCACTGAACCACTACCCCGGACGGCCAATCAATCCGGGGATTGTGTTTAAGCATCCATGGAAACCCTAAAACCACACGGGAGGTGGCCTTAGTCACGAAGAACTCGATCACCTCCCGGTGGTTACCTGACACCACCAGAGTTACTGGAGGTGTCTTGTGCGTAATTGGTGGGAGTAGGGAGCCATCCAGTGCCCGAACCTGCACAGGCGAGGTAAGAGCCACCAGAGGGAGCCCTATCTCCCTGGCCCATCTACTGTCAAGCAGATTCCCCTCAGAGCCCGTGTCCACCAGTGCTGGGGCCTTCAGGGTTGAATCCTCAAACAGGATCGTGACTGGGAGTCGTGTAGCAATGTGGGTGTGTCCCACGTGAATGTTTTGACCCACCCCTGGCCCAGTCTCTAGGGGCGGGCATTTGGCGTTTGACCGCTCGGGGCAGTCTCTCACATGGTGCTCTATTGAACCACAAACCAGACACGCTCCGTGGGTCCATTTCCTCTGTGCATCTGGTGCCCTAAATGTTGCCCTACTCGTGTCCCTAGCTTCGTCAGTAGGGGGAGCTGTGACCCCACGGAGTGCAGGGGCTGTGGAGCGTGGGGAAGGCGGTGCTCGATCGGAACCGGAAGGGAGAGGGACGACGCGTGCCTGGCCACGCCCTTCGCCTCGTTCCCGACGGCGTTCTTCTAACCGGTTGTCGAGTCGTATGACTAGATCGATGAGCCCGTCTAAGTCCCGCGGTTCGTCCTTCGCCACCAGATGCTCTTTTAGGACCAGTGACAGTCCGTTTACAAAGGCGGCGCGGAGGGCAGTGCTATTCCAGCCGGATCTCGCCGCCGCGATGCGGAAGGCGACTGCATAGGCAGCTGCGCTCCGACGCCCCTGTCTCATTGACAGTAGTGCGGTTGAAGCGGACTCTCCTCTGTTGGGATGGTCGAACACCGTTCTGAGCTCCCGTACAAACCCAACGTACGTATGAAGGAGCCGTGAGTTCTGCTCCCAGAGCGCTGTAGCCCAAGCGCGTGCCTCCCCGCGAAGCAGATTTATTACATAAGCTACCTTGCTAGCGTCAGTCACGTACATCACGGGACGCTGTGCGAAGACGAGCGAACACTGCATCAGGAAATCCGCGCACGTCTCCACACAGCCTCCGTACGGTTCTGGAGGGCTTATGTATGCTTCTGGGGACGGAGGAAGGGACCGTTGAACGACCAGTGGAACGTCACTTTTACGCGCAGGGTCCTCGGGAGGGAGAGCCGCAGCGGCGCCCGAAGGGCGCGCCTCCACGTGTGCGGCGAGAGCCTCCACCCTGCGGTTTAGGAGAACGTATTGCTCGGTCATTGAATCGATCCGAGAGGTGAAAGCGGTGAGGATCCGCTGCAACTCGCCGATTACCCCTCCCGAAGCCTCCGCCGCGTCTTGGTCTTCCATTGGCCGTTCAACAGCCGGTTGACGCCCCTCGGGGTCCATGACGCTGGCCGAGATATCCTGTTGTGAAAGTGTTGGAACACGGACCCACAACAGGGGGCGCAATGAACGGACAATGGAGAAAGTAAATAACAAGATTTACTACTGAACAAGCAAGAGTAATACAACAAACACAATTTAGGGTCGAATCCGCTGGTGTCGTGTGGGCAGGCTCGAAGGTAGGAGACGTCCGTCTCAGTCGAACCGGAACCACCCAGATCTCCTCTGCCACCGAACCCTGGAAATACTGGAACCGCCAAGTCCCGACTTCCCAGGTGGCCACTGCCTCCGCTCGTCGGATCCGGTACTGCTGGCAGGAGAGAGCAACAACACACAGGAGTGGATGAACGCACCCAGTTACAGAGAGGGGAGAAGCCGTCTCCACCTCTTGACAAAGTTCAGCAGGAAGGTGAGTACTTATCCAAGGAATAAGGTTCTTAGTAGTCACCAGTCCTGAAAAACAGTTTTGACAGTCTTAAGTAATAATGCAAAGTATACCTGCAGAGAATACTACCTTGGTCTTAGGTGATATCTCGGCACTGAGGTGGAGACGCCGTCCTCCTGATATACCTCGGTGCTGAGTGGAAACAGCTGTGTTTGGTGATGGGTGACAGCTGTCACCCAGATTACTCCCATGATGCGGCAGCGCCCTCTGGTGCCTGGAGCCCGCACTCCAGGCAGGGCGCCCTCTGGTGGTGGTGGGCCAGCAGTACCTCCTCTTCAGCGGCCCACACAACAAAGACAATGAATTCTCCCGGTCATAACATTTTATTCTCAAGTTGAGATAAGTTGCATTTCTATGGATGCGTCAATACTGTTTCATAACACAAATTTGGATATATCGACACATCATAAAAAAGAATATATTAAACCCTGGTGATGGTGCCATAATACAAAGCATAGTTTCTTTTAAAAGTATTCACACGTGGCAAGGAAACCACATACTAAGGCAAACTATTTCATAGCACAATAGCTCTGTTGCTAAAAAAAATTCTTGGTTATATTAAGTCTTGACCTTTCAACCTCCAGGCTCAGCCCACATGGCCTCTAAGGCCAGCATATCTTCTCATTTCAAAGCTTCTGTGTAGGCTCTCAGTTGTCCAGGTGGTTTCCATAGTAGAGAAGCTTGAATCTTCGACTGGACTGGGTTGCTTGATGCGAGGACGTTTCACTTCAAATCGCAGAAGCTTCCTCAGCTAAAATTCTTGCTCTGGTGGTCTGACTTCTGTCTTGACTCTTGTAGAGAAGAATAATCAGAAGTCACAAAAGCTGGAGTTTTAAACCTAACCAGACCCCTCCTACCGAGAGGCAGACTGCTGTAGGCTAGTGACTAAACAATAGCTCTAATTAGCAACTGTTGTGCTCTAGTTAGCACACCTAATGACAGGACAGCTGTCCCTCTAATGATGGGATGGATGCCTTTCTGATGGCTCCCTTGATGACATGAATGACTCATTACCATGAACAAAAAACTGAAACTGCTTTGACCTGAGTACCCCATTGTAAACAGGGGATAAAGCGTGTCTCAGACCCCCTCCCCCGGTTAAGGCTGGGTTTCAAATGTTTCACAAAGAATGCCTTCTTGACCCCTCTCTCAAACCATTTCTTCTCTCTGGCTAATATTTTAACTTCCTTGTCCTCAAACGTGTGGTTAGTGTCTTTAAGGTGGAGATGAACTGCAGACTGAGGTCCACTGGTGCCCTCTCTGCGGTGCTGGTATAGCCTTTTGTGTAAAGGTTGCTTAGTCTCACCTATGTAGTGTTCGTTACAGTTTTCCTGGCATCTGATAGAATACACTACATTGCTCTGTTTGTAACTAGGGATCCTGTCCTTAGGGTGAACTAATTTCTGTCTCAAGGTATTAACCGGTTTAAAGTAAACTGGGATTTTGTGCTGTCTGAAGATCCTCTGTAGTTTTTCCCCTACTCCTGCTAAATAAGGGAGAGACACTGCTCTTCTTCTTGTCTCTATCTCCTGTCTATCTGGTCTCTTTGTTCTCTGGGACTTCTGCACTTTGTCCAGGGACCATCGTGGGTACCCACATACTGTGAGGGCTTTCCGGACAAGTTGTTGTTCTTTAGCCCTTCCCTCTGCAGTTGTGGGCAGCTGTAGGGCTCTGTGTTGAAGCGTCCTGATCACCCCGAGCTTGTGTTCAAGGGGGTGGTTTGAGCCAAAGAGCAGATATTGGTCAGTGTGAGTTGGTTTTCTGTAAACCCCTGTCTGCAGCTGCCTGTTCTCTCCAATCGTAACATCACAGTCCAAGAAGGCTAAATGGTTGTTTCTGGCATCCTCACGTGTGAACTTGATATTGGCGTCCACCGAGTTGATGTGTTCTGTAAAGTCCTCAACTTCCTGTTGCTTGATTTTAACCCATGTGTCATCAACATATCTGAACCAGTGACTGGGAGAGATGCCCGTGAAAGACGTCAAGGCTGTCTTCTCCACTCGCTCCATGTACAGATTGGCCACAATGGAGGATACCGGAGACCCCATCGCACAACCATGAATCTGCCTGTAGTAATTCCCCTTAAACAGGAAATACATGGTGTTGAGACAGATCTCCAAGAGTTGGCAGATGTGGTCTGGTGTGAGTTTGGTCCTTTCAAGTGGAGACACATCCTCCAGCAGTCTCTGCCTCACAGCTGAGACGGCCTCAGCGGTGGAGATGCAGGTGAACAACGATGTCACATCAAATGACACGATTGTTTCATCTGCCTCCAGTTACCCACTAGAGGAGCCAAAATCCACTTGAGGTGCTTCGCCAAATTGTACGTGATGGAATCTGTGCTACATCCAATAGGCCTGAGTGGCACGTCCTGCACGTCCTGTGGATTTTGGGCAGTCCATAGATGCACGGAGTGGCGCCCCCAGGGTACAGTCTGTAGTATGCCTGCCTGTCGATGAGTCCCTCTTTCTCCAGGTTTTGGAGGTAGCTAATGATTCTCTTCTTATAGCCGCTCGTGGGGTCTCTCTTCAGACGCTCGTATGTATTGGAGTCACTGAGCAAGTTGTTGATCTTGGCCTCATAGTCCGATGTGTTCAGGACCACCGTGCATCTGCCTTTATCCGCTGGCAGGATAAGGATGCTTTGGTCCTTCTGCAGTGCTGACAAAGCTTTCTGTTCTTCTCCTGTGATGTTGGACGGAGGAGGCTTAGCACTGTTCAGCACTGCTGTGACTCTTAGTTGGAGGTCCCCAGCTTCTGACTCTGACAAACTGTTATGTTTAATGGCTGACTCTACTGCAGTGATGTAATCTACTGTCGGTATATGTTTAGGGGTCACTGAGAAATTTAGTCCTTTAACGAGCACATCCTTTTCTGTCTGTGTAAGAACCCTGTTGGAGAGATTCTTTACCCAATTTTCCCTGTTGTCACTAATTTGTCTGGGTGTATCTTTAAAAATACTCCCACTGAAAGTATGCCTTTTTCTGCACTAAAAGGTTGTGAAACTTCCTGATTTGCTGCTCCTTACTTTTTGAATGCTCAGCCATTTGAATTTTAACTATGAACTTTGTGATCTTATTATGGGCCTCTTCCTCCACTAAAGTTTCTAACCTTTTGTGCAGACTATCAAGATTATTCTCATTCTTCTCATTTCAAAGACAATTTCAAAATTAACATTTTCATATCTGTAAGATTTTCGTATTCTCAGTGAGTTAGGTTCTCCCCTTTTTTTTGTGTTGTTGTCACTTTCTTTTTTCACACTCTGGTCGACTTGGAGGACAAAATGCACTTTTGACAGCGTGCCATCCTCCAATAAACAACAGTAGACGCAGCAGCAGAAAAAGAATATCCAGTAGGTGGCGCTTGTACACCTTCCAGCTGGATGTCAAGCGCCTGCTGTGCAGAAAGAAGACGAAGAAGACTCTGTAGTCTTCGGCTGCTTTCGGATCCTAACGGTTGGCGTGTTTAAATCTTCGGCTTTAGACTGAAGTGAAGAAAGAAACACAGAAAGACGGATAACGGGCTACGGAAGACGACAGACGGAGTGTGGTCCCGGTATGACGGTGCTCCAGGAACCCGTCCAGGTAAAAAGCGCTCTTTGGTTCGTTGTCATGTTTGGGGAGTAGACTATTTCTGAAGCCCGTGTTGGCCTGCTTTTCTCCCGCTGAAGGCCTCTCGGTCTGTCGCTGCTGCTCCGGTTCACACTTTGTCGTTAGACCCAAAGCGTGATTCAGATTATTTGTTTCTAACGTCGTCGTGATTCTGATTCAATTCTGTTACTGCGGCGGCAGAGACCAAATTTAAAATCGACACTAAGCTAGCTGCTAACTCTGAGCACCCATATAACCCATTTCGTAAAATTACTGTTTGGTGCCAGCTTAAGATTTCACACACTGCACAAAGTGGGTTCATGTTCTTTTTAAAAAAAGAAGAAATTTGCTGATAAACGATACATTTTAACGGCTTTTTGCGCCAGTAGCCTGTTAGCGCTAAAATGCTGTTAGCCGGTGTTCTCAAACTAACCGGATAACCTGCTGGTTTGTCAAACTAATTGGTTACCAGCGTTGTGTACTTGCTGATTTGTCAAAAAATCTGGTAACCGGTGTGTTTACCTCACATCAGCATCTGTCAGCAGTTTCATCACATTAACATTCACGAACACGTTATTGGTGATTTCATGTCACGTATCTGCGGTGACTGTGATTGTTTAGTTTATTACAAAAACGTAAAAACAGACGGCAAAATTTCCAGAAATATTCTTTTATGTTCATGTTAAGCTGGATTCAACTCACTACAGTATAAACAGCAAACACTGACCCTAACATGAACAGCATTTCCCGTGGTCTTTTGATGAAGTGCATCAGTGTCTCTCTAAGTTTGTTTTACTTTGATCTGAACCATGTTTACCCGAGACTGGTTACCCTGGACTTATTTTACAAAACACTGAAATATAGCTGTTTTTTCTTCTTCTTCTTAAACCTGTAATCTACACAGTTATTAACACTAAGCCACAAAGAGAATAGAATTCGATTTACAATACTCCTTTTGGTTGAGTTTTGCCTTGTAATAAAGTGTGGTCAGGGCGTGAAGATACTGCTTGTAGGCTGTGTGAAGTCATTAAAAGCAAATCAATAGAAGGGATCACTGTTGTTATTGACTTCCGCGTTTCCCACGCATGCGCACACAGACCGGTAGGCAGAAAACTCCAAGCAGATGCGATGAGAAAACGCACGGGAAGATGACTTCAGATTACGTGTCAACTCTTGATCCTGAAGATCGAAAGCAATATTGTGAGAAATTAAATCTTGGAGCGGACGACCATGAATGCTTTAAAGTTTTTGGAGGCGTATAGTTATTTTATCAGTTGGTGGCCAAGTGGTTAATGCGCTTGGTTTCAGTTTAGAAGGCTCCGGGTTCAAATCCCACCCCTGCCACATTTCTCCATGTAATGTGGAGTTGCGTCAGGAAGGGCATCCGGCGTAAAACCTGTGCCAATTCAATATGCAGATCCAACTTGGATTTGCTGTGGCGACCCCGAGTGCAAACAAGGGAGCAGCCGAAGGGACTTACTTACAATTATTTTATCAGTAGTCATGTGAGGGATCACTGTTATCAGCCTGCTGCTGCAGATGTTTGTCTGTTTTTTCTGTTGTCTGGTCCCGTCTCGTGGGCAGAGTGCAGCAGCAGGATGTGCTTTGAAGTTGAGGAACTTTTTAAACACGGTCCAAAAAAGACAATCCTTCACAGTCCAGCTGGTGTGCGCATCGTGTGTTAGGCTGCTGTTAACCTGTGTTACAGAGTTAAAGGTTTCTCTGTGACCAAAAACAGCCACCACAATTTGGCAGTTGTTTTAATTATATACACATGCACGTTTATTACATACATGATCACACGACTTCCCAAAAATAAATAAATAAATAAACCCCACACAAGATCCACATACACAAATTTCATACATTTATACATTTTAACAACCTGAAAGCCACCAGACCAGCTAGAACCGAACCATGGATTCCTGGACAGTCACCTTTGCGTTTCTTCTTGTTGGTTTTATTTCTTCCGAGGCTTACAGCCATTTTGATGCTGGTGAGCCCAACTTTACACTTGGTGTGTATCCGTTTGATTACAAAATGCTCTTTTGCGCATGTTGAACTGTTTTATTTCAAAAGTATGAACTGAAAATTAGATTGTTGTTAGTTTGCAGGCCTCATAATAACTTCAGCTTGTCGCCTAAATGTGGTGCTGCACAGAGAAAACCAAAGGAAAAAAGAAAATGCAGAAGGGGAGGTTTGTTTTGAATGTGATGAGTTTTCAATTCCTCCGCACGTCTTTTCATGACAAAAACTCCTGTAACAGTGGAATGTGCTGAAAAAGTGCTATGTCCACATCTTCTGCCATTTCTCTGGTAGTCAGACGATGTCAACAACACAGCGTTCACTTTGGAAATGATCTGCTCATCCACAATGCCTTCCAGAACAGCTCTTTATATAATCATTTGAATCATCTACCTGTTGCCACATGTACATCTGGGATGGATTGTCATTCCTACACTCATATTGTTATATTTAATAAAAAATAATAAGCAAATGCAGGAGTTGCTGCTGCCACTGCGTTCCAGTACCGTCTGAAATTACACAACTCTGCGGATCTAAGGAATTCCGCGAATTTCATCATGGGGAGGAGGGGGATGTTAGTGTTGTACTCTGCAATTGTGATCGTCACTGAATTTTTAAGATGTCTGTCGCAAAGTATTTAATTTTTTTATGACATCATGTAAGTTTTATAAGTCCGCGGACACTGATCTGTGAGTAGATCCAAATTGGCGTCCTCGGATACACGGAACTTTGCGGAGGAAAAATGCCACTCAAAGCATAGCTGTTACGACAGATGTCGTAAAGTGGGACTGGTTGGTTACTGCGGCGACGCTGTGTGGCTCCTGCAAGAAAGATACAAACCTCTCGTGGCCACGGAGCTCTGTGGCTGCGGTTACCGAGACTGCCTGCAGACTCGGTAAGCGCATCGTAGACAGTGAGAGCATAGCTTAAGCTAAATGTAGCATGTGGACATCGCAAACTTTTAGCTCTCACGTTTTTCAAAGAAGAATTTTGTAGCATGTCTGTGCCGCGGCGCGACATCAGAGAGAAGATGGCGAGAAAGACAGTTTGATAAGGACAAGAATCCGTGGAATTGTCGCTGGCTTCGTGAACACATGTGAAAGATAAGCAGGAAAAGCGAACAGTGCCATCAGAAAACATGGTAAGAATTTTTCTCTCTCTGGAAAATAAGCATTGTGCTGTTCAAACAAGATTTTAGACAAGATTATGTGACTTTTTATTATTAATCTAGGCTTTCTTCCATTGGAAAAAATACATTGTGGCTTTGAATGGATTTAAGCACCGTGTTCGTCTGCTTCACACGCTGTTTCACAATCATTGTCTGGGTGAAGTGGGGAATACGCGTCCAATGTTCTGTTCTCTGATTGGTTATCGTGACCAGCGTGACCTATAGGATGGCTGCCATACTACAGTGCCCATGATCAAATAAATCAGTTTTATTTATATAGTGCCGAATCACAACAAACAGTTGTCCCAAGGTGCTTTATATTGTAAGGCAAAAGCCATACAATAATTACAGAAAAACCCCAACGGTGAAAACGACCCCCTGTGAGCAAGCACTTGGCGACAGTGGGAAGGAAAAACTCCCTTTTAACAGGAAGAAACCTCCAGCAGAACCAGGCTCAGTGAGGGGCAGTCTTCTGCTGGGACTGGTTGGGGCAGAGGGGAGAGAATCAGGAAAAAGACATGCTGTGGAAGAGAGCAGAGATCAATCACTAATGATTAAATGCAGAGTTGTACATACAGAGCAAAAAGAGAAAGAAACACTCAGTGCATCATAGGAACTCCCCAGCAGTCTAAGTCTATAGCAGCATAATTAAGGGATGGTTCAGGGTCACCTGATCCAGTCCTAACTATAAGCTTTAGCAAACAGGAAAGTTTTAAGCCTAATCTTAAAAGTAGAGAGGGTGTCTGTCTCCCTGATCCGAATTTGGAGCTGGTTCCACAGGAGAGGAGCCTGAAAGCTGAAGGCTCTGCCTCCCATTCTACTCTTAAAAACCCTAGGAACTACAAGTAAGCCTGCAGTCTGAGAGCGAAGCGCTCTATTGGGGTGATATGGTACTATGAGGTCCCTAAGATAAGATGGGACCTGATTATTCATAACCTTATAGGTAACAAGAAGAATTTTAAATTCTATTCTAGAATTAACAGGAAGCCAATGAAGAGAGGCCAATATGGGTGAAATATGCTCTCTCCTTCTAGTCCCTGTCAGTACTCTAGCTGCAGCATTTTGAATTAACTGAAGGGAACTTTTAGGACAACCTGATAATAATGAATTACAATAGTCCAGCCTAGAGGAAATAAATGCATGAATTAGTTTTTCAGCATCACTCTGAGACAAGACCTTTCTAATTTTAGAGATATTGCGCAAATGCAAAAAAGCAGTCCTACATATTTGCTTAATATGTGCATTGAAGGACATATCCTGATCAAAAATGACTCCAAGATTTCTCACAGTATTACTAGAGGTCAGGGTAATGCCATCCAGAGTAAGGATCTGGTTAGACACCATGTTTCTAAGATTTGTGGGGCCAAGTACAATAACTTCAGTTTTATCTGAATTTAAAAGCAGGAAATTAGAAGTCATCCATGTCTTTATGTCTAAGACATTCCTGCAGTTTAACTAATTGGTGTATGTCCTCTGGCTTCATGGATAGATAAAGCTGTATATGTTCTGCGTAACAATGAAAATTTAAGCAATGCTTTCTAATAATACTGCCTAAGGGAAGCATGTATAAAGTGAATAAAATTGGTCCTAGCACAGAACCTTGTGGAACTCCATAATTAACCTTAGTCTTTGAAGAAGACTCCCCATTTACATGAACAAATTGTAATATATTAGATAAATATGATTCAAACCACTGCAGCGCAGTGCCTTTAATACCTATGGCATGCTCTAATCTCTGTAATAAAATATTATGGTCAACAGTATCAAAAGCAGCACTGAGGTCTAACAGAACAAGCACAGAGATGAGTCCACTGTCTGAGGCCATAAGAAGATTATTTGTAACCTTCACTAATGCTGTTTCTGTACTATGATGAATTCTAAAACCTGACTGAAACTCTTCAAATAGACCATTCCTCTGCAGATGATCAGTTAGCTGTTTTACAACTACCCTTTCAAGAATCTTTGAGAGAAAAGGAAGGTTGGAGATTGGCCTATAATTAGCTAAGATAGCTGGGTCAAGTGATGGCTTTTTAAGTAATGGTTTAATTACTGCCACCTTAAAAGCCTGTACTACATAGCCAACTAATAAAGATAGATTGATCATATTAAGATTGAAGCATTAATTAATGGTAGGGCTTCCTTGAGCAGCCTGGTAGGAATGGGGTCTAATAGACATGTTGATGGTTTGGAGGAAGTAACTAATGAAAATAACTCAGACAGAACAATCGGAGAAAAAGAGTCTAACCAAATACCAGCATTATTGGTATTACTGGATCAAGTCATGATCATTTGAATTTGTAGAACAGGACTAAGGGCCCCTTCACACATAATGCGATTGAGGCAGAATGGCGCATGGAGCCATATGCCAATCGTGAGAAATCGGATCCGCCTTAAACGCCTTGTACCGCTGTTGCGACACCCATTCGCGCACTCAAACGGCTGAAAGACAGCGAGTGCCCATTCGACTCCTCTCTCGGCAGGTGTCGGCCAAGTTCCAGGTGTCGCACACGAACATCTGACACTGCTCGCGCGACAATTAGAAACGGCGGGGCTATTCGTGCTCCCAGCACGAGAGTAGACAGCAGGCGACCACATTCGACCTGTCTGTGAAAATTGTCTAAGTGCCCCACTAGTGTGGTGTAATCTTGCAACACACTTGGGCGTGACTCTGACGACCCCCCCCCCCCACACACACACACCATAAATCCGACATTGTCAGCAGTGGCTGAAAGTCCTGGAGTGTGGTCAGTCTCCAGCGCAGTGCGCTGCTGAAATAGCTGACCACTGTGTGCTGCAACACAGCTGGTGAACACGCAGTGCACATGTGTGGGCAGCACTCATGACATGCTGATAATTACGTACCGAGACAATCACATGAGGATCGGCACATGGCACGGTGTGAAGCTGGCCGAGCCGGCTGATGTCACTTCCACCACGTAAATTGTACTTTACTTGACAGAGTGGAGATTACCTAAAACAAAAGGCGTGATCGCTTTGCTCATACGCTGTGTCCACGCATTGCTGTGGACATACAGCGCCTGTCAGCTGACAGCTGCGTCAGCTGGACGTGATCGTGCATGCAAGGTGTTGCATTACAAACACAGACATCAGACAGATGCAGAACAAACAAATAATACATACATAAAATAAAAATCACAGAATGAAGGACCAGAGAGTGAGGCTTTTTTTTCTCTGAGTTGCTGAGGTCTGTAGACAAAAGGTGGGTGTGACCCCCTGTGATGTGCAGCTGTTCAGATATCTGTGCTTGCAAGTCACAGCTCGGGAACACCTGTAGTGGGTTGTAGGATATGAAGTCGCACAATCACAGCATGAAGTGTGCATGTCGGCATGCTGTGGCATGAATATCATGCCATGCAGGAAATCGCCCCCACGGGACACGTGTCACTGTGGGATTTCCCTACATTGCAATAATTAAAACGCCTATCACATTTGTAGCAGATCCCTGCCTGCTGGACATGCCATGCTGTCTGATGTGCTCACGACGCAAGAGCCCAGCTCTTCATGAGACGATTGCATCAGGTAATTCATGAAAACATAACAGGGATAACGGTAATCCACGTCATTTCATTAATCAATCAATCAATCAATTTTTTTTATATAGCGCCAAATCACAACAAACAGTTGCCCCAAGGCGCTTTACATTGTAAGGCAAGGCCATACAATAATTATGTAAAACCCCAACGGTCAAAACGACCCCCTGTGAGCAAGCACTTGGCTACAGTGGGAAGGAAAAACTCCCTTTTAACAGGAAGAAACCTCCAGCAGAACCAGGCTCAGGGAGGGGCAGTCTTCTGCTGGGACTGGTTGGGGCTGAGGGAGAGAACCAGGAAAAAGACATGCTGTGGAGGGGAGCAGAGATCGATCACTAATGATTAAATGCAGAGTGGTGCATACAGAGCAAAAAGAGAAAGAAACAGTGCATCATGGGAACCCCCCAGCAGTCTACGTCTATAGCAGCATAACTAAGGGATGGTTCAGGGTCACCTGATCCAGCCCTAACTATAAGCTTTAGCAAAAAGGAAAGTTTTAAGCCTAATCTTAAAAGTAGAGAGGGTGTCTGTCTCCCTGATCTGAATTGGGAGCTGGTTCCACAGGAGAGGAGCCTGAAAGCTGAAGGCTCTGCCTCCCATTCTACTCTTACAAACCCTAGGAACTACAAGTAAGCCTGCAGTCTGAGAGCGAAGCGCTCTATTGGGGTGATATGGTACTACGAGGTCCCTAAGATAAGATGGGACCTGATTATTCAAAACCTTATAAGTAAGAAGAAGAATTTTAAATTCTATTCTAGAATTAACAGGAAGCCAATGAAGAGAGGCCAATATGGGTGAGATATGCTCTCTCCTTCCAGTCCCCGTCAGTACTCTAGCTGCAGCATTTTGAATTAACTGAAGGCTTTTTAGGGAACTTTTAGGACAACCTGATAATAATGAATTACAATAGTCCAGCCTAGAGGAAATAAATGCATGAATTAGTTTTTCAGCATCACTCTGAGACAAGACCTTTCTAATTTTAGAGATATTGCGTAAATGCAAAAAAGCAGTCCTACATATTTGTTTAATATGCGCTTTGAATGACATATCCTGATCAAAAATGACTCCAAGATTTCTCACAGTATTACTAGAGGTCAGGGTAATGCCATCCAGAGTAAGGATCTGGTTAGACACCATGTTTCTAAGATTTGTGGGGCCAAGTACAATAACTTCAGTTTTATCTGAGTTTAAAAGCAGGAAATTAGAGGTCATCCATGTCTTTATGTCTGTAAGACAATCCTGCAGTTTAGCTAATTGGTGTGTGTCCTCTGGCTTCATGGATAGATAAAGCTGGGTATCATCTGCGTAACAATGAAAATTTAAGCAATACCGTCTAATAATACTGCCTAAGGGAAGCATATATAAAGTGAATAAAATTGGTCCTAGCACAGAACCTTGTGGAACTCCATAATTAACTTTAGTCTGTGAAGAAGATTCCCCATTTACATGAACAAATTGTAATCTATTAGACAAATATGATTCAAACCACAGCAGCGCAGTGCCTTTAATACCTATGGCATGCTCTAATCTCTGTAATAAAATTTTATGGTCAACAGTATCAAAAGCAGCACTGAGGTCTAACAGAACAAGCACAGAGATGAGTCCACTGTCCGAGGCCATAAGAAGATCATTTGTAACCTTCACTAATGCTGTTTCTGTACTATGATGAATTCTAAAACCTGACTGAAACTCTTCAAATAGACCATTCCTCTGCAGATGATCAGTTAGCTGTTTTACAACTACCCTTTCAAGAATTTTTGAGAGAAAAGGAAGGTTGGAGATTGGCCTATAATTAGCTAAGATAGCTGGGTCAAGTGATGGCTTTTTAAGTAATGGTTTAATTACTGCCACCTTAAAAGCCTGTGGTACATAGCCAACTAACAAAGATAGATTGATCATATTTAAGATCGAAGCATTAAATAATGGTAGGGCTTCCTTGAGCAGCCTGGTAGGAATGGGGTCTAATAAACATGTTGATGGTTTGGATGAAGTAACTAATGAAAATAACTCAGACAGAACAATCGGAGAGAAAGAGTCTAACCAAATACCGGCATCACTGAAAGCAGCCAAAGATAACGATACGTCTTTGGGATGGTTATGAGTAATTTTTTCTCTAATAGTTAAAATTTTGTTAGCAAAGAAAGTCATGAAGTCATTACTAGTTAAAGTTAATGGAATACTCAGCTCAATAGAGCTCTGACTCTTTGTCAGCCTGGCTACAGTGCTGAAAAGAAACCTGGGGTTGTTCTTATTTTCTTCCATTAGTGATGAGTAGAAATATGTCCTAGCTTTACGGAGGGCTTTTTTATAGAGCAACAGACTCTTTTTCCAGGCTAAGTGAAGATCTTCTAAATTAGTGAGACGCCATTTCCTCTCCAACTTACGGGTTATCTGCTTTAAGCTACGAGTTTGTGAGTTATACCACGGAGTCAGACACTTCTGATTTAAAGCTCTCTTTTTCAGAGGAGCTACAGCATCCAAAGTTGTCTTCAATGAGGATGTAAAACTATTGACGAGATACTCTATCTCCCTTACAGAGTTTAGGTAGCTACTCTGCACTGTGTTGTTATATGGCATTAGAGAACATAAAGAAGGAATCATATCCTTAAACCTAGTTACAGCGCTTTCTGAAAGACTTCTAGTGTAATGAAACTTATTCCCTACTGCTGGGTAGTCCATCAGAGTAAATGTAAATGTTATTAAGAAATGATCAGACAGAAGGGAGTTTTCAGGGAATACTGTTAAGTCTTCTATTTCCATACCATAAGTCAGAACAAGATCTAAGATATGATTAAAGTGGTGGGTGGACTCATTTACTTTTTGAGCAAAGCCAATAGAGTCTAATAATAGATTAAATGCAGTGTTGAGGCTGTCATTCTCAGCATCTGTGTGGATGTTAAAATCGCCCACTATAAATCCACTCTTTATAACAGGAATGAAGTATTCTGAATTATGGTGGTGTTCTTAATTTTTTTTCTTCCGCTGCTGTGTGCGCAACTTTCCATGTGCTCACACTGCGCTTGTACGTGCAAAGATGAGCGTGAACGAAACCTTTCCGACCACGCCTCCCACAGGACAGCAGGTGGAATGTTTCGTGGTTCCCCGTTTCGTTTTTGGTTTGCGGGTTTTCTTACGGTTTCAGCGTCTTTCGTGTTATGTGTGAAAGGGCCCAAAAAGAAAGCCCAACAGTGGTTCCGGCATCAGGGAATTCAGGAGATCGGGGTATCTCTTTTAGGATGTGGCTCAGAGTTCCATTTGAATACATATTAGTGTGCTGAATTTGTTTGTTTGCAGGCTGCAGTGTGGCAGGCTCTGAACCACTACGCCTACTTGGATGCTGTTTTCCTGGCTGAGAGACTCTACGCTGAAGGTAGGTGCACATTTCTTAATAATGTGTTCAAATGCAGGTTAAATAAAAATATTACAGATGTCAGGGCTCTCTCCAGAAAATTTGAGTATAGTTTGGGCTGTTGGCAGTCATTACGGGGGGGTCCTCCAGAGGAGGAAGCTCTAGTATGTTTACTGTTTCAAGTACAAACGGAGGCCATTTCCTGTAACTTAATAAATAAGAATCTCCAACACCAAGTTCTTCTTATGTAGAGTAATAAAGGATTATTTACCGAGTGAGAAGTCTGTACATGGAAATATGAGACTGAGGTGTAAGTATGGACCGAGCGTCAGCGAAGTCTGTGATAAACACTGAGGTCTGATATCGCCGTACAGACCGAGCAAGCGAGGGTAATAATTTGTTTATTAAATGGCTGTTTATTTCTGAACACGCAAACTTACAGTATCACCCGAATGTGCTGCTGACGTTGTTGGGCTTGTTCGCGTTCTTCACCTCCACTGGCTTAACAGATGGTCCAGTAGTTAGCTGGTAAGCTTTCAATCTGTGTTTTTTCTGATGCTATTGAGATATTCATGGAGTACTTTCGTGTCCAACTTGGTTTTTCTAATCGTGTTTTTAGCTTTCTGGTTTGTAATGAAAATGCGTGTTGCGGACCACTTGTTATGGTCACCGGTACGGATATGGGAAAATATCTGACCGGTAATCTGCCAATCAAAGCGCATGTAGTGCTACAGCAATGTAATAATATGTATTGCACAATATATAACAATCTACACTGTAAATATACCAGATAGCTCTGTTATTAACTTAATTAGACCATGATATTTTTATCTTTTACATACGTTTCCAAAATATTGGACAATCAGGTACTTAAACCATGAGTTAAAGTTCTCCGTCACCACGACAGATTTCCGTCATTTTGAAAATTTAACCACACATAAGCGCGCGCACATGGTGTCATGCGCGTTTTGAGGCCAAAATATCACTGTCAAAGCAACATCCCATTTTGCGCTAATCAAAGCAGCAGCAATGTCAGCATGGATGGTGCTGCACCGCGGAGGAAGGGACTGTGTGAATTATCACTCCTCTCCCCTCTGTTTAGTGCTTGCCATGAGCCACGGTCCTTCTCCTCCCTGTCTTTGTGGGAACATTGGCAGACCTTCCCAAGTAGAGCAGGGTGTGGCTTTGCTTTGAACCAATGAAGTAGTGCTTCAATCTCCTGCGTCATTGGTTGTTTGTTTTATTTTGCTTTATCTTAATTTTTCCCTGCTAAAACCCTAAAGAGCATATGTTTGTGAGTAATATTTACCTTTTTTATGCTAAACTGACCTGTTATGGTCTTCTGAAATAGTTGATGTATTTTATAACTTAAAAACGGGACCGATGCTAATGTGTTAGCATGTCTATAGCATTTTCAGTGTTAAAGTTAGCATTAAGCTGTTCGTATCTCAGCATGTTTGTGTGCATTGGTTTTCTGTATAATAATTAATGGTTCAGCGTTTGTTGTCATAAGAGTCAAATGTATTACAAATTGATATTTTTTATTTATATATTAATAGTACAGAAGCGCATTGCATTCACTGGATAAAAAAAAAATTGACCACTGATGTCATAATTACGAGAAAAGATCTTGTAATTACGACTTCAGGATCTCGTAATTATGAGATCAAGCTATTTTTTATTTATTTTTGTGTGTGTGTGTGTGTGTGTGTGTGTGTGTGTGTGTGTGTGTGTGTGTGTGTGTGTGTGTGTGTGTGTGTAATCGCTTTCATACTTCCAGTCCCTCGGTAAAGACAAGCGTGAGAATCGAAAATCGTCCAAGTTGTAATCTCCGACACTGCACTGTAATCCACAGTGCACACAAAGTGTGGATTTCCCACTAAACTGTTCCTGGATGAATGAAACTCCTCCGAGGCGAGGCACAGCTCGGACACACAGACTGGCATGTGCCCTGGTGGGAGTGAGCCCCGCTGTGTCACTCAGTGGTCAGTGGGTCTGTGTGAGTGAAAGCTGGAAGACGCCCCGTGCTCCTCCCTGGACATTCATCCGGGAGCACGTCAGGGGAAAAATCCACACTTTTTGTTAGATTATAGTGTGTTATCATCGGCTGAGCTCAGCCCACTTCTTTACTTTCTTGACTGGAAGTACTGAAGCATATACGTACATAAAACAATTTAGACACCTGATCTTTTCAGTGGAGAGGGAGGCCAATGGGTAGCTAGGATCAGGATCTCATAATTATGAGATCTTTTCTCATAAATACGAGATCAGTGGTCAATTTTTTTTTTTTTTTAAATCCAGTGAATGCAATACGCTTCTGTATTATCGCTACAACAACAATAATAGTAATAATAACTAATAACGCTACAATACAATTTTAGAGAAACAGACAAAAAGAACCTGAGATAACAAAACTACAGAAAAGATAAAAATCAACTAACAATGAACATAAATAAATAAATAAATATAGAAATAACTGATTCCTGTGAACACCTAGTGACTCTTACACCTCCACTTCATCCCTGTTTAAGTTTAATGACAATTTGTTTCGGACGAACCACATCTAAAAGCTGTGTTTTTACACAAGAAAAAAAAATAAAATGCAGTAACTGCATATTTCATGAAAATATCTTACTAAAGATCACATATTACACTTTAGTCAGCCCTTTAAAATACTTTTGTGGACTCTTGCTGTAATATGTTGTCAGTGGTTGAGATAGTTGCTGTTCATAATCGAGTAAAACCTGATGGAAATCTTTTAGTGGTGTCAGTGTCGGTATGTATATGCATAATTAAACAAAACACTACTCGAGGTATGTTTTTGACAAGAATATAACATCATAACTTTGTTACAAGGTCAAACGTTGATGTTGCATGATAAAGGCCTTTTAATAACTCACTTAAAGAAATAATGGCAAAATTCACATGCAAGTAAAAAAAAAAACTAAACAAAAAAAGATTAATAAAAAAAAATGGACAGATTCATCGATTACTAAAATAATCGTTAGTTGCAGCCCTAGTTTGTTTTATGAGTGAGAGCATTTTACCGATTAAATGTAAATAAGCCAATTTGAGTTTGTCAGTACGCATGCGTTTTCAAAACGGGTGACAGTGTTACTTTGTGCACAGCAGAACCATGTTGTCAATTGCTTTCGGCCCTAATTTTGTATTTTATTGACTGTACAGCCAGCGACACAGCACCCCTTTCGCACATTTACCGGATTAGAACCGATCAAAATACTACAGAAGACAAAGAATTTTTGCTTGACAGTTTGAAGTGAGTTTTCTTTGTTTCAAAGGGCTTCATACCCATTAAAATTAACTAGAATATACAAAATTTGAGTTGCTCTTTCTGGGGGAGCACCCCCAGAACCCCCATAATTTCCTTTATGGTGTACTTTTCTGAACCACAATGTATGTTTTTTTTAGATTAAAGGCTGTTAGCACAATACAAATTGTGTGAAAAGACTGGGGTGTGTATTATATATATAAAACTTTCCCAAGAGTCAAACTACTAAACAAAATAAACTTCAATAATAAAAGAACACAAGTCAGTAATAATAAAAAAACATAACAATGCACAAAACCCCCAAATTATAAAGAACTCATAACACAGAAAAAGGTGTGACTTACAGCTCTTGCAACTTATACTCTCGGGCAACTTAAATATGTTTGTTTCCTCTTCAAGAGGCATTTTTTGATAGGGGCGACTTATACTCCAGAAAATAAGGTAGTTGTGTTACGTAATCAACTTTTCTGCAGTGCGGCTTTGCTTTGAACCTTGGACCATTCGAAGCAATGATTTGCCCATGCTAAAACCCTAAAGAGCATATGGCTGAGTATGTTAAACCGACCTGTTATGGTCTTCTGAAACAGTTGATGGATGTATTTTATAACTTAAAAACGGGACTAATGCTAACGCATTAGCATGTCTATGGCATTCTCAATAGTAAAGTTAGCATTAAGCAGTTGCAGCTGTCAGCACGTTCAGGTGAATTTGTTTTCTGTATAATATAAGCATTTGTTGTCGTAAAAGAGTCAAATGTATTACAAATTGTAATATTTTTTTAAAAATTTTTTCTTTATATATTAATAATAATAGCAACCACAACAATAATAGTAATAATAACTAATCTAATGATTAGTTATTATATACAGTTTTAGAGAGAGACAAAGAACCTGAATAAAAACACAACAGAAAATATAAAACCAACAATGAACATGAATAAATAAATAAGTGTTTCCTGTGTACACCAAGTGACTCTTACACCTCCACTTCATCCCTGTCTTATTTAAGCTTAATGACAATTTGTTTCGGTCAAACCATATTTTCAGTGTGTTAATTTCTTCAGTGATTTCCTCTAGAACTATCTGCCAAGCTAGAAAACTGCTGCATCCTATTAAGAGCAGAATTCTCCTGGAATGAATTTGAATAAGGAATATTGTTGTTGCTGTTGTTGTTTTTTTTTTTTTTCTCACCAAAATGGACGCTGCACTCACTGCAGTTTGTCTGGAATAGTCACAGATCGCATTTCAGAGCTTCTAGAATTCAAACATTTTCGTGCGGGTGGTGTTGGGGGGTAATTATGATTTCAGCTTTTTTTGTTTTTCACCACTTTCATCCCTGAATATGTCAATTGTGAGTCGCTTTTGTGCAGATTAAAGTCACTAACTGGGACTCATGTCCGAGAAAGAAACGAGAATCGTCCTCCGTTCTGTTCACACAGCTCCAAACGCTGCGCGGCTCTCTGCCGAGTCAAGTTAGAACGATAGAGTCCAGTCGGAATTAATAACTTCAAAGTGAAACACCGTTTTGTTTATTTTTATTTATGTCCAGAGATCAAGGATACAGTGACCAATTTTATTTATTTACTTTAAGACTCAATGAAATACATAGAAAACCTATAAAGCCTACTTTTAGTACAAAATTCACAAGAGGTATCGATAAGGAATCGGCTCGATAAGCAGAATCGATAATGGCATCTATCGATAAAATCTTACCAATACCCATCCCTAGTAATAACACTGTGTTCTAATCCATGTGACAGACAGATCTTGCCAATATGGGAAAATGGAGTCTATTCACACAACTTGTGTTGTGACTATACACGTTGTGTGAAAAGACTCTTCACTGGGTTGGAGAAACTGACCTGACCCAACAAAAAATGTAATTTTTTTTTTTTTTTTTTGGGTGGCTAAATAGACTTGAAAGCACATCTGATATTTCAAATTTTTCTGGGGAGAACCCTCATAATTTTCAAGTCCCCCCCCCCCCACCCCCCCCCTCCCCCCCATGGCCCATTTTCATCACTGTATATACTGAAAATTCAGAAGTTTGTTAATAGTAATTATAATGATTATTTATATAGAACCCCCCCTCCAATGGTCCCCTTTCACCACTGGTAACTAAAGTGAACTCACTGTTGAGCTATATTTGAAACGTTCAGCATGTACCCACGTTTGTACTCTTATGCAAAACCTGTTTGAATGTGTGCTATGTTGCATAGCACTCTTGGCATTTGTAAGACGTCAGCATTTGTAAAATGGCATTGTATTGCTGAGTCATCATGCTTTATCCATTTTTTGTTTATTATTCAACCAGGGTTGCAGTTTTTGGGAATCCACCCAAATGCAACAAAGTGTAAAAATTTCAAATTTAGTCACGGAGTGTGCCGCAGCCTCAACTTTACCCAAATTCTGGGTCTTTTAGTGAAGCTTAGGGCTAGTGGTCGACGATCACCTTAGTATTTCCTGTTTTCTTGTTATTTAATGCCGACAAATTATACTGTATTTTTTTTGTCTTTCTGATGCCTGATTCAGTTTTTTTTTTTTTTTTTTTTTTTTTTCTGTTTAAGGTGCAGCTCCATCCTGAGATGGGTGTGGTATTTGTGCTGGAGACCCTCCTGTCCTGTGCACCAACAGCATTTCCTGTATATTTGTTTTGTGAATTGTTCTGTAATTTGTGTCTGTAGCATGGCCCAAGCAGAGGGTCACCCCTTTGTCTGGTCTGCTTGAGGTTTCTTTCTCAGAGGGAGTTTTTCCTTACCACTGTTGCTCTGGGGGTGCTGAATGCACATGATAAAGGGTTGAAAGCCCTGAGATCATTTGCTGATGAGAATCTGGGGGAGGATGGAACCAAGGACTTCTTTGCCACACTACCCCAGCTGCAGCTCAAAACCTTTACTTCGATGGGGAAGAAGAAACGTGGGTCTGAAGTAACCCAAGCATCGGTACTGAAGTCAACCAGAGACTTGTTTGGCCACCTTCTGTTTATTGGCCAAACTAATGAGCTTTCTATGGAAAACCTGCTGAGCTACCCATTGGGCCCCCTCTCCATTGAAAGCCCAGATGGAGGTCTCATCAAAACGGTGAAGGCGACACTACTCAAGGCATTAGAAGAAGATGCAGAGCCACTGACAACCATTCCACCTGATGCAGCCTGGATAGTTTATGCGATGGCCATCCTTCAGGCAACCAAGACCCTCAGCCAGCATGACCTACTCAGTGTCGTCACTTATCATGCGTAGCAGTTGTATATTTAGACATAAGCTGACTTGAAATTACTTGCTCCACAATATGGAAATATGCAAATGTTCAAACACTTTTTGTGAAATAAAGGTTTTCTATATTTTAACTGGATGTCTGATAACTTTTTCACCTTTCATGTATTTGTATTTCACTGCTTTCATGTATATGAAATACTTTACCCCTTCTGATGAAGTTTATTAGTGTTCTACCCAAATTACCTAATTCCGCAGTTTTTGCATTATTTTAGCATACCACCTTTTTAAATTTCAAAAAACATTGGTCGGACACTTTTGGGAAGGGGTAATGTTTTGAAATTATCTTATAGATTTAAAAAAAAAATCATGAAACCGATGATGGCAGCAAACTTTAACTATAAGGGCCTTTTGGAAATCAGCCCCAGGACTAATACTCCAACAAAGGAAGAAATGTTGCAGAGGTGTTTCCTTGTCTTCAGGGAAAAAACAGGGTTTCTATCTAAAGAAAAAAAACCTAATTAAAAGGGTGCGGTTTTTCAAGATAAAAAAAAAAAGATTTGCTTTGGCCCACTACAATTTTATTTATTAGCATTTGAATAGGGGTTTCATAATATGACACTGTCTATGATCAAAATTGACATTGTCTGGGGAAAAAAAAAAATCAATAGTTTCCCTGAAGGGGAAACATTCAAATGAACAGACGACCTTGAACTACGTTTGGTAGCAACCCATACAGTCTGTGGTAGTGGCCATAGTGACTTCATCGATCACTCTGGGGCTTCTCCCGATTTGCGCGAGAAATTCTTGGAAGCACACAGCGACAGCCAATAAGAGTAGCGAGGCATGATGATGTCAACTCAAGCTAAACAATCCAAGATGGAGGAAAACACTCTGAAACGGCTTATTTTTGTATAAATCTAATCTGTTTAATATATAGTTTGTAAAAGTTAGTGAGAAACAAACACTTCTAAATATAAAAATGCTGTTTTTGAAACCAGATAATGCCTCTGAAGTAATTTACAAGACATCTTACGGATGTGAGCGTGGATGCCTCCTGTATGCTCATCACACAGTGATTCAATGAATAGTTTAATATTATGCACTATAGAAGAATAAATGTCTAAATATAAAACATTCAGTTTTTTGCATTTCCATACCATCCCTACTTTTTTGGAATGTGTTGCAGGCCTTAAATGGAGGAATCAATGCAAACAACTAAATTAAGTTGACCACACAAAAACATTAAATATCTTTGGTTATGCTGTCTAGATTGAAAATACAACCCCTGGCAAAAATTATGGAATCACCGACCTCGGAGGATGTTCATTCAGTTGTTTAATTTTGGAGGAAAAAAGCAGATCACAGACATGACACAAAACTAAAGTCATTTCAAATGGCAACTTTCTGGTTTTAAGAAACACTATAAGAAATCAGGAAAAAAAATTGTGGCAGTCAGTAATGGTTACTTTTTAGACCAAGCAGAGGGAAAAAAATATGGAATCACTCAATTCTGAGGAATAAATTATGGAATCATGAAAAACAAAAGAACGCTCCAACACATCACTAGTACTTTGTTGCACCACCTCTGGCTTTTATAACAGCCTGCAGTCTCTGAGGCATGGACTTAATGAGTGACAAACAGTACTCTTCATCAATCTGGCTCCAACTTTCTCTGATTGCTGTTGCCAGATCAGCTTTGCAGGTTGGAGCCTTGTCATGGACCATTTTCTTCAACTTCCACCAAAGATTTTCAATTGGATAGATCCGGGACTATTTGCAGGCCATGACATTGACCCTATGTGTCTTTTTGGAAGGAATGTTTTCACAGTTTTTGCTCTATGGCAAGAGGCATTATCATCTTGAAAAATGATTTCATCATCCCCAGACATCCTTCCAATTGATGGGATAAGAAAGTGTCCAAAATATCAACGTAAACCTTGGCATTTATTGATGATGTAATAACAGCCATCTCCCCAGTGCCTTTACCTGACATGCAGCCCCATATCATCAATGACTGTGGAATTTAAATGTTCTCTTCAGGCAGTCATCTTTATAAATCTCGTTGGAACGGCACCAAACAAAGTTCCAGCATCATCACCTTGCCCAATGCAGATTCGAGATTCATCACTGCATATGACTTTCATCCAGTCATCCACAGTCCACGATTGCTTTTCCTTACCCATTGTCACCCTTGTTTTTTCTGTTTAGGTGTTAATGATGGCTTCGTTATCTTTTCTGTATGTAAATCCCACTTCCTTTAGGCGGTTTCCTACAGTTTGGTCACAGACTTTGACTCCTGTTTCCTCTCATTCATTCATTTGTTTTGTGCATTTTCGATTTTTGAGACATATTGCTTTAAGTTTTCTGTCTTGGCGCTTTGATGTCTTCCTTGGTCTACCAGTATGTTTGCCTTTAACAACCTTCCCATGTTGTTTGTATTTGGTCCAGAGTTTAGGCACAGCTGACTGAACAACCAACATCTTTTGCAACATTGCGTGATGATTTGCCCTCTTAAAGTGTTTGATATCCTCTCCTTGTTTCAATTGACATCTCTCGTGTTGGAGCCATGATTCATGTCAGTCCACTTGGTGCAACAGCTCTCCAAGGTCACTCGTTTTTAGATGCAGACTAACAAGCAGATCTGATTTGATGCAGGTGTTAGTTTTGGGGATGAAAATTTACAGGGTGATTCCATAATTTTTTCCTCAGAATTGAGTGAGTCCATATTTTTTTCCCTCTGCTTGGTCTAAAAAAGTAACCGTTACTGACTGCCACAATTTTTTTTTTCCCTGATTTCTTATAGTGTTTCTTAAAGCCAGATAGTTGCCATTTGAAATTACTTTAGTTTTGTTTCATGTCTGTGATCTGCTTTTTTTCTACAAAATTAAACAACTGAATGAACTCCTCCGAGGCCGGTGATTCCATAATTTTTGCCAGGGGTTGTATAAGTCAAGTAAGTATGAGTCATTGCAGTTATTGCACTGAGTTGGCGTTTTGCTTGTGCTTGCTCTGGGGGGTTGTTAAGGTTAAATCTTACTCGTGTGAAGCACCTTGAGGCAGCTTTGTTGTGATTTGGCGTTGTATTTTTTTTTTTTTTTTCTTTCTTAATTTAACCTCTATTTAACCAGTTTAGTCCCACGGAGATCCAGATTTCTTTTGCAAAGGAGACCTGGACAATTATAAAGTTTCTAATTCACCTAACCTGCATGTTTTTAAATGTGGGTGGAAGCCGGAGCACCTGCAAGAAACTCATGCAAACACGAGGAGAACATGCAAACTCTACACAGAAAGGCCACAGCTGGGAATCGATCCTGTGACCTTTTTGCTGTGAGGCAACAGTGCTAACTACTAATGCGTGGTTCACACAGCAGGATTTTAAAATTATCTGTAGGTTTCCAAAACCTGAGAGACCACACACGTGGAGATTTTAAAAAATCATAGATCTAACAGGTTTGGTCGTACAGTGTGTGGTGTCCTGCCACACGGTAAAAACACACACCACACAGATTTCACACACGAACATTCCCAGGTCAAACAAGAAATCTCGCAAAATCTCTCGAGATTAAACATGATTTCAGAGTAAAGAAACTGAGATAGTTTGTGGACTATTTACAACGGGGAAAAAAAGATACAAAAAGAAAAGGCGTTCTTTAAAGGAGACGGCGCGCCCACCGGACTTTCTGGTAAAGCCTGGTTCACATGGCAAGATAATTAGGCCGATATCGGACCCAATCTTCCCCTTCCGACAATCTTAAGAATGCCCCGACAAGCTTGATGGTGCTAAAGATAATCTTATCAGATATTCCTGCCATGTGTGGTGTGTTAAGACCACTCTGATCTGCTCAGGACGTCAGGGGTGCTCCGATTGCAAATCAGGGATATTGGATTGTCTTGGCCCGATATTGCAGCGTGTGTTTTGTCCTCCAACCACAAACAAGCATGCAGCCTGCTGAATGTGATGTGCAGACAAACAGAAAGTGAGGTGTCGGACGTACGGAGCGGAAAATAAAATCAAAACGGCTGTTCTGACTTACCAGAAAGTCCGGTGGTCACGCTGTCTCCACTCCTTTAAAGAACGCCTTTTTCTTTTTGCATCGTTTTTTAACCCTCTATTAAATAGTCCGCAAACTATCTCCTTCTGTTTTCCGTGACGTCACATTTAATCTCGAGGGATTTTGCGAGATTTCCTGTCTGACCTGGGAATGCTTGTGTGTAAAATCTGTTTGTGTGTGGTGTGTTGATTTTACCGTGTGGCTGAACATCACACACTGTATGACCAAACCTGTTAGATCTATGATTTTTTTTTTTTTTTTTTTTTTTTTTTAATCTTCACGTGATAGGTGTAACAGGTTTGGTTATACAGTGTGTGGTGTTCAGCCACACAGTGAAGTCAACACAGCACACATGAACAGATTGGATCATGGACCAACTATGATGTGTTACCGCACTCACCCTGAGGTTTGTGGTGGTCTGTGTCTTTTTGCCACCTGCCTGTCTTCTCTCCCTGTCTGTCTGTCAGTGAGGTCGGAGGAGGCCCTCTACCTGTTGGCCACGTGTTACTACCGTTCTGGGAAGCCTTATAAGGCTTACAGGCTGCTGAAGGCTCATAGCTGCTCCACACCGCAAGTTCGATACCTGCTGGCAAAGTGCTGCGTGGAGCTGAGCAAGTAAGTTCACACCCACACCCAGGGATGCATCAGTCCTGGTATCCATGTCCTGAGTCCAAAATGACAGGCTTCATTTGGTATATTGGTCACTGGTGAGGCTGTAGTGATTTACGAGTCTCCAGTGACATACTGAAGTAAAAGTTGAATAAAGATGTCCAGTATTTTTTCCTTAATCTGCTCTCTAAAATGTGCATTTTAATCAAAAGACCCTCTGCGGTTTGGTTCTCTTGCAATCTGGTGTTAAGAAAATTTGTGCTACATTAGGGGTAAGTAATATATATTGTCGACAATAAAATGATGGTTCTTTTAATTATGGGCATTCTGAAGTTAATTATGACTTTTGAAGTTAACATGACTTTGAGCACGCGTTGAAAGTCAACACTTTGGCTGGAACAAAAGTACATTTAACAGAGGCACCTGGCTGCAGCAGAACATTGTTATAGTCTGGTGGAAAACCAGTGAACCTTGTTTTGAGATATAACAGATGTTTTATTGTTTTATATGGTAGACAAGACCTTACTAAAAGTATTCAAGTTGGGTGGAGTGATTGCATCCTTGGGCAAAGATGAATTTATGAAAGGCAATCATGTCAGCCATCATCAATCTGGTATCTAAAATGGATTATGGTCAGATCTCTTTATCGAGAGCACATTTATGTGATACGGTCAACGTCATGGAGGAATAGGTGGCATAACCCTTAGGGGTGTCGGAAAAAATCGATTCACGTCCAAATCGCGATTCTTATTTATTATGATTCTGAATCAATCCAAAATGTACAAGAATCGATTTTTTTAAAAAGCATTTTTTAAAACATTTTCTTACTTACTCACTGCGTGTACTGTTTGTCAGGCAATGGCTTCCGTATTACAGCATCCCCGCGAGGGGGGGGGGGTCCGGCGCGCTTCAAATATTCGTGAGCTGCAGCTTAGCATGGCGTACGAAGAGCTAATTCAGCCAGCACTGTCTTTGCTGAAGGCAAATGTTTGGGCGCATTTTGGATTTTATTATTTGCTGCGTAAGAAGGAGCTTGACATGACTTATGCAGTGTGCAAAATCTGCAAAATGAAAGTCAAGTACTTCGGAAACACTTCAAATCCACAAGCCCACATGCTACTCCATCACCCGGAGCTAAAAGGAGCAGAGCAGTGGTATCTGCTGACTACTGACCAGTGCTTCGCTAAACTGTCAGCCAACTCTGAACGAGCAAAGCAGTTAAGTAAATTTACATCTAGAATCACTTGATTAACCTTGTAAAGCTGCATTTTCTTAAACATAAACATTTTTTAAGTAATATAACTATTTCTCAGAGCTTTTTGAATTGAAAATCGATACTGAATCGACTCGCCACCCCAAGAATCAGAATCGAATTGAATCGTGAGTTGTTGTACAATTCTGGCCAAGTTGGAACCAATTTCTCTGGCACAGAATGTATCACCTGCTCCGGAGTCCATCCTGAGAATGATCAAAGCATGGCTGTTCATCTTCACAGCCGTGCTCCACAACTTGCTGTAGCTGCTCTACTGCTCGTATTTCTTGCTCAGACTTTTATGCCTGCCATGGGGATAGTGATTGCAGGAACCCACAAACAACCAGCGTACGTGAAGAGGAAAATGAGGAATTTGATGAAGAGGAAGATGTTGATGCAGGGTCTCTTTAGCTCTGTTAAATGTGAACATTGACACATGATCATTTCAGTGAGTATATTATTAAAGTTAAAATCCAGTTGTGAAATAGACTTCATTGTGAATATTTGCTGGAGAATAGTTCTGCTCATATTTTGGCGAATGTGACTGTGTGAAGAATGTGAAGATTGTATATTGGCCATGTAAATATAATGTAGCTACTACTTATTTTCAACATAAGGTCTAAAATATATTTCCTGGTTTTAGAACCTTCATATATGCTTTAGGAGTATGCATTTGTCTTGTTTGTCATTTAAAATATGCTTTGTGGCATTACAAGTAGATGTCTGTGTCAATAAGGCATACAGGTATGATGTAATAAGGATTTTTGAGGTAAAGGTGAACTTTATGCATGCTGAAATGTAATTAAGAATATAATAAATGATGAATTTGATTATCTAGTTGTCTTCTTCTACCTAACAAACATACATTTTGCCACAAAAAGGAGGTCTATGTCAATTAGAAGGTGAGATAAATCCATTTAAAGATATTTCTTGTGGGTGACTGTGGCCATTTTGAATTTTGGTCATAAAAAATTTTGCCCAAGGGTATCTTCAGTAAGGTCTTGTTTACCATATAAAACAATAAACCATTATAAACCGTTATATTTCAAAACAAGGTTACACAAAAAATCTCATTCTGCCACCGGACTGTTGCCAGATTGGGTGATTCTGAATTTTATGTTCCGGGTAAAGAATGGAATTGGGCAGAAGAATAAAAATATAACACTTGGAATCACTTCAGACTTAGGGATGGGTATTGATAAGGTTTTATCTATCAATGCCATTATCGATTCTGCTTATTGATCCGATTCCCTTATCAATACCTCTTGTGAATTTTGTACTCAAAGTAGGCTTTACAGGTTTTCTATGTATTTTTTTGAGTCTTAAAGTAAATAAATATGAAATTGGTCACTGTATCCTTGATCTCTGGACATAAATAAAAATAAACAAAATCTGTAGTTTTTGTCAAAAGCATTTCCTTTCAGACATTTTGGCATAAATGTCTCTCCATACCGCTGAGCTGAGCTCATCCGGCTGCTGCACGTCGGCACAAGACGTCTGTAAAGCGAAATAAAACAATGAAGCAAAAGAAGATTTATGTGCTGGATGTGGATCAATCTCACTAGCATGGAGGTGGTTTGGATTCAGAAAGATGGCTGTTGTTCAAAAGACAGTAATATGTAGGAAACATGTTGCTGTTAAAATCAGCTTCACAATAAACTAATTTCCACACCTGCTAACTAACCACAGCAAAGAATATGAAGATTAAGAAAAGCCTAAATCAACTTCAGTGCCTGCACAACACACTAGTGGGCTGGTTAACTTGAAAGACGGGGACAGACTGGACAAAAGCGCCATACTTGGCATGTGTGTTCTTTATGAGCAAAATGGCAATTCTTTGCTAGGTGCTATTGACGCAGGTCACCTTTTAAGTCAATTCAGTTTCATAATATATTGAGAAATCACAATATAATTTATCCCCTTCATGAGTATAGGATGGAACCGTCCACCCCCCAGACGCCCTCATTTTGATTGCAGAAAGAAACCTGAATCAGACCATGCTACAATAAGAAAATGTCAAAGCACAACAACGAATTGTCAAACATGCAAAGGCAGATATGATGGAACTGAGCATACTAAGTCCAACAACTAACCATATCAAGTCCAGTGGTCACAGTGATGAACAGTCAAATAGGTGGTAAAGAGTCAAAATCGTGACCCAAGTCCAGATTCAAGTCCAACAAACCATAGCAACCCCAGCTGCATTTCTAATTCAGTGATGAAAGTTTTCTGGAAATTACTGGAAATCAGTGTTTTTACTCACGTGGTGAACATTTCCAGTTTATTTTTGAGAACATATGTCAGAATCCATTCATTCATTTCCACGCCCAAGTAGTTGGTGGCAGTAATTCTCCATGTTGGTTTGCAAGCCGCCAGTAAGCGCCGAAAAAGAGGTTTTTTTTTTTCTTTTGGGTTAAGGGAGTTTATTAAATCATGTTTTTGGGGACTGCACGGTGGTTCTCCTAATGGTTTACTTTGACATAAAAAGTTATGAGCTGAATTTGTTTCCCAGTAATCATGCATTAAGTGAAGCTAACAGATTAAGCTAAAAATGCTAATTCCGTTAGCATATAGATGAGAGTTTAATTCTCAGAAAAATACAAGTTGTGTGAAAAGACGGGGGTTGAAAAATTGACTTGACCCAACAGAAAATTAATTTTTAAAATTAATTTTTTGGAGATTAATTTGGTGGGTAGGTAGACCTGAAAATGCACCTGAATCCATCTGAGATTTCAAATACCCACACCCCCTGCCAGGGGCTTCAGGCCTTTTGGCCCTTGCCAAGAATGTTCAGCCTTTTTTTTTTTTTTTGTTGGTGTTGAACCTCTACTGGTGGTTGGCTCTCACTGCGGTATTGTATCACTTCCTGTTCTGGAGCACAGCGGTGTTTTGCTGTATCTGTTAGCTGTTTAATCTGCGCAGTTAGATTGATCTAGTTAACTAGATAAAGATTTGTTTCACAGTGTAATCTTCACGTGCCTTAACTAAAGCACTCCCTCTGCTGAATCACCTCTAAATTATTTACACATTATTCACTTTGCGTGTTTTTAGGAATCCGCTAGCTTAGTGCAGCTACTAGCTCTTAGCCGGTTTAGCATGGCGGCTTCTCCTGTCTCTCCCGCACTTTTCTGCTCTGGGTGTGAAATGTTTAGTTATTCCTCGGCCTCCTTTAGCAGTAATGGTACTTGTAATAAGTGTAGCTTATTCGTAGCTTTGGAGGCCAGGCTGGGCGAATTGGAGACTCGGCTCCGCACCGTGGAAAATTCTACAGCTAGCCAGGCCCCTGTAGTCGGTGCGGACCAAGGTAGCTTAGCCGCCGTTAGTTCCCTCCCGGCAGATCCCGAGCAGCCGGGAAAGCAGGCCGACTGGGTGACTGTGAGGAGGAAGCATAGTCCTAAACAGAAGCCCCGTGTACACCGCCAACCCGTTCACATCTCTAACCGTTTTTCCCCACTCGACGACACACCCGCTGAGGATCAAACTCTGGTTATTGGCGACTCTGTTTTGAGAAATGTGAAGTTAGCGACACCAGCAACCATAGTCAATTGTCTTCCGGGGGCCAGAGCATGCGACATTGAAGGAAATTTGAAACTGCTGGCTAAGGCTAAGCGTAAATTTGGTAAGATTGTAATTCACGTCGGCAGTAATGACACCCGGTTACGCCAATCAGAGGTCACTAAAATTAATATTGAATCGGTGTGTAACTTTGCAAAAACAATGTCAGACTCTGTAGTTTTCTCTGGGCCCCTACCCAATCGGACCGGGAGTGACATGTTTAGCCGCATGTTCTCCTTGAATTGCTGGCTGTCTGAGTGGTGTCCAAAAAATGAGGTGGGCTTCATAGATAATTGGCAAAGCTTCTGGGGAAAACCTGGTCTTGTTAGGAGAGACGGTATCCATCCCACTTTGGATGGAGCAGCTCTCATTTCTAGAAATCTGGCCAATTTTCTTAAATCCTCCAAACCGTGACTATCCAGGGTTGGGACCAGGAAGCAGAGTTGTAGTCTTACACACCTCTCTGCAGCTTCTCTCCCCCTGCCATCCCCTCATTACCCCATCCCCGTAGAGACGGTGCCTGCTCCCAGACCACCAATAACCAGTAAAAATCTATTTAACTATAAAAATTCAAAAAGAAAAAATAATATAGCACCTTCAACTGCACCACAGACTAAAACAGTTAAATGTGGTCTATTAAACATTAGATCTCTCTCTTCTAAGTCCCTGTTAGTAAATGATATAATAATGGATCAACATATTGATTTATTCTGCCTTACAGAAACCTGGTTACAGCAGGATGAATGTTAGTTTAAATGAGTCAACACCCCCGAGTCACACTAACTGCCAGAATGCTCGTAGCACGGGCCGAGGCAGAGGATTAGCAGCAATCTTCCACTCCAGCTTATTAATTAATCAAAAACCCAGACAGAGCTTTAATTCATTTGAAAGCTTGTCTCTTAGTCTTGTGCATCCAAATTGGAAGTCCCAAAAAACAGTTTTATTTGTTGTTATCTATCGTCCTCCTGGTCGTTACTGTGAGTTTCTCTGTGAATTTTCAGACCTTTTGTCTGACTTAGTGCTTAGCTCAGATAAGATAATTATAGTGGGCGATTTTAACATCCACACAGATGCTAAGAATGACAGCCTCAACACTGCATTTAATCTATTGTTAGACTCGATTGGCTTTGCTCAAAATGTAAATGAGTCCACCCACCACTTTAATCATACCTTAGATCTTGTTCTGACTTATGGTATGGAAATTGAAGACTTGACAGTATTCCCTGAAAACTCTGATGGACTACCCAGCAGTGGGGAATAAGTTTCATTACAGTAGAAGTCTTTCAGAAAGTGCTGTAACTAGGTTTAAGGATATGATTCCTTCTTTATGTTCTCCAATGCCATATACCAACACAGGGCAGAGTAGCTACCTAAACTCTGAGTGAGATAGATTATCTCATCAATAGTTTTATATCCTCATTGAGGACAACTTTGGATGCTGTAGCTCCTCTGAAAAAGAGAGCCTTAAATCAGAAGTGCCTGACTCCGTGGTATAACTCACAAACTCGCAGCTTAAAGCAGATAACCTGTAAGTTGGAGAGGAAATGGCATCTCACTAATTTAGAAGATCTTCACTTAGCCTGGAAAAAGAGTCTGTTGCTCTATTTAAAAAAAAAAACCTCCGTAAAGCCAGGACATCTTACTACTCATCACTAATTGAAGAAAATAAGAACAACCCCAGGTTTCTTTTCAGCACTGTAGCCAGGCTGACAGAGTCAGAGCTCTATTGAGCCGAGTATTCCTTTAACTTTAACTAGTAATGACTTCATGACTTTCTTTGCAAATAAAATTTTAACTGTTAGAGAAAAATTACTCATAACCATCCCAAAGGCATATCATTCTCTTTGGCTGCTTTCAGTGATGCCGGTATTTGGTTAGACTCTTTCTCTCCGATTCTTCTGTCTGAGTTATTTTCATTAGTTACTTCCTCCAAACCATCAACATGTCTATTAGACCCCATTCCTACCAGGCTGCTCAAGGAAGCCCTACCATTAATTAATGCTTTGATCTTAAATATGATCAATCTGTCTTTATTAGTTGGCTATGTACCACAGGCTTTTAATGTGGCAGTAATTAAACCATTACTTTAAAAGCCATCACTTGACCCAGCTATCTTAGCTAATTATAGGCCAATCTCCAACCTTCCTTTTCTCTCAAAAATTCTTGAAAGGGTAGTTGTAAAACAGCTAACTGATCATCTGCAGAGGAATGGTCTATTTGAAGAGTTTCAGTCAGGGTTTAGAATTCATCATAGTACAGAAACAGCATTAGTGAAGGTTACAAATGATCTTCTTATGGCCTCAGACAGTGGACTCATCTCTGTGCTTGTTCTGTTAGACCTCAGTGCTGCTTTTGATACTGTTGATCATAAAATTTTATTACAGAGATTACAGCATGCCATAGGTATTAAAGGCACTGCGCTGCGTTGGTTTGAATCATATTTATCTAATAGATTACAATTTGTTCATGTAAATGGGGACTCTTCTTCACAGACTAAGGTTAATTGGTCTAGCACAGGTTCTGTGCTAGGACCAGTTTTATTCACTTTATACATGGTTCCCTTAGGCAGTATTATTGGACTGCATTGCTTAAATTTTCATTGTTACGCAGATGATACTCAGCTTTATCTATCCATGAAGCCAGAGGACACACACCAATTAGCTAAACTACAGACATAAAGACATGGATGCCCTCTAATTTCCTGCTTTTAAACTCAGATAAAACTGAAGTTATTGTACTTGGCCCCACAAATCTTAGAAACATGGTGTCTAACCAGATCCTTACTCTGGATGGCATTACCCTGACCTCTAGTAATACTGTGAGAAATCTTGGAGTCATTTTTGATCAGGATATGTCATTCAGTGCGCATATTAAACAAATATGTAGGACTGCTTTTTTGCATTTGCGCAATATCTCTAAAATTAGAAAGGTCTTGTCTCAGAGTGATGCTGAAAAACTAATTCATGCATTTATTTCCTCTAGGCTGGACTATTGTAATTCATTATTATCAGGTTGTCCTAAAAGTTCCCTGAAAAGCCTTCAGTTAATTCAAAATGCTGCAGCTAGAGTACTGACAGGGACTAGGAGAGAGCATATTTCACCCATATTGGCCTCTCTTCATTGGCTTCCTGTTAACTCTAGAATAGAATTTAAAATTCTTCTTCTTACTTATAAGGTTTTGAATAATCAGGTCCCATCTTATCTTAGGGACCTCATAGTACCATATCACCCCAATAGAGCGCTTCGCTCTCAGACTGCAGGCTTACTTGTAGTTCCTAGGGTTTGTAAGAGTAGAATGGGAGGCAGACCCTTCAGCTTTCACGCTCCTCTCCTCTGGAACCAGCTCCCAATTTGGATCAAGGAGACAGACACCGTCTCTACTTTTAAGATTAGGCTTAAAACTTTCCTTTTTGCTAAAGCTTATAGTTAGGGCTGGATCAGGTGACCCTGAACCATCCCTTAGTTATGCTGCTGTAGACTTAGACTGCTGGGGGGTTCCCATGATGCACTGAGTGTTTCTTTCTCTTTCCTCTGTATGCACCACTCTGCATTTAATCATTGGTGATTGATCTCTGCTCTCTTCCACAGCATGTCTTTTTCCTGGTTCTCTCCCTCAGCCCCAACCAGTCCCAGCAGAAGACTGCCCTTCCCTGAGCCTGGTTCTGCTGGAGGTTTCTTCCTGTTAAAAGGGAGTTTTTCCTTCCCACTGTCGCCAAGTGCTTGTTCACAGGGGGTCGTTTTGACCGTTGGGGTTTTTCTGTAATTATTGTATGGCTTTGCCTTGCAATATGAAGCACCTTGGGGCAACTGTTTGTTGTGATTTGGCGCTATATAAATGAAATTGATTTGATTTGATTTTTTTTCCATGGCCCACTTTCATCACTGTAATTCCCCAGTCTTCATGTTAGTGTTCAGCTGGCCACGCCACCCAAACATCTCCATAAAATTCATGTGACGCGCCTCTTCCATCAGACATCTGATGAGCCGGTGGTGATCCTTTTGCAACTTCATCATACTTGAAATCTCCAACAGGAACACAGATCAGAAATCAATCAGCCATAAAGAAGAACTCAACGTTAGCTTCGGTTTCGTTTTGTTCCTCTTTCGTTCCTTTTGTGCTCTTGATTCACAGGCTGTTCGGTGATAGGAAAAGTCAAAAGCAAATTCGTCCACCTTTTCTTGACGATTTGTTAAATTTTTCCTTTTTTCACTTTGTTCGGGAATCATATGCCATGTGACCGGGCCATAATGGGATCGAAAAATCACCTTAAGAAGCCGGGGGTTCGGGGTCTGCTTAGGCTTCAACCCTGCTGAAGCTTTTGCTTTATGGGCTTCTAAAGGGCCTTGTTTGGTGTATGTGTGGTTTTTTTTTTTTGTTTTTTTTTTTTAAACTTCAAAATGTAGAGTAATCGGAAATTAATCTTGAAGTAAACAAACAAACAAAACATTTGTAAGGATTTTCTATAGTAAACTGTCTAAATTGTTATTACAGTTCTGATGCTCCTGTGCAGTGCCAGACATTTCTACACGCTTCCATGTTTTGGCCTGATGTCTTGATCATTTCTTTTGGCTTTAAAGTAAGGCTGTAACAAAGATTAAAAGAAAAAAAAAAAGGATTATGGCTTTACTTAATATTTGGCCCTCAAAATGCAGGCAATAGTGTTTCAGAGGGATATAAACGTAAAAATTTACTTGTGCCTGCAGTGCGGCTGTGCTCAGGCTGGGGGAGCGCTGAGACTGTGACACTGGGATATGTTCTCCCCGATGGAATGGAGGACATCTCATTTTGGGGAAACACAGTTTTGGTCAGTTGTAGTATGCTTTCTGTTTTACAAAGTTTGGCAAGAGGTGTCATTTTATTTCAAACATCAATTCACTTTAAAGTTATTGATTCGAATGATCCGTCTTTCCACCTTTACTCGTCAGTGAACTGCAGCAAATCCCACATCACACACACGGAGCAGAGGATATTATCATCATTATTATTATTATTTTCATGAGGGACAGTAACTTTAATTTACGAACCAGTCCACAGCAGAGAACCGCGTCGTTGGCTGCCCCACAAAAAAAAAGGCACGTTAATGATAAACGAATCAAAAATGTCTGTCTGAAATGTTGGATGATTCGAGCAGAAAGAGTCCAGTTTAGTGACTTTAATCAGCAGAGAAAGGTGAGTCACGACTGACATCTTTAAATGGCTTTGCTATTAGGTTGATGAATAAATTGTGGCCCCGGCTGCTTCTAAATCTGAATCACGGGGTCTACACAATCAACGTAGACAAATGATCATTTTCCCGTTACACACCCTCAAAAACAGTGTAACTGCAGATATTTAATCTTTTTGTGCTGGTGTATTCGTCATACAAAAACAGATGGGCTTTAAATTTGAAAGACTCCACAGAGTCAGACTTTTATCTCAGCGAGTAAGCTATTCCACAGAGCAGATGCTGAAAAAGAAAAAGCTCTTACCTGGTGACTTAACGTTTGGAACACACAGTAATCCTGCATCCTGAGAACACAGAGCATGTGTCGCTACCAAAGGTTTAATTGGTTCAGCCAGATATGGAGTTGCTAATCCTTGAAGGATTTTGTATATTAGTAACAAAACCTTAAACTGTAACCACATATGGTCAGGAAGCCAGTAGAGCGCGGCCAAAATCAGGGTGATAGGGTCAGCCTTTCTTCTCCTCATCAGAACTCGAGCAGCAGCATTTTGAATCATTTGAAGACCTCTTATACTTGTCTGCAGTAAGGCAGAAAAGGGTACATGACAGCAATCTATTCCAGAAGAGAGAAAGGCCTGAATCAGTGTGTCTGCATCTGCCATACACAGAAAAGATAGAATCTTTGCAGTATTGCAGAGATGAGAGAAAGCATTTTGGCTCATTTCTCTTTTTGGGTTAAAGGACAGTGTGGGATCAAAGGTCACCCTGCGATTTATTTATTTATTTTTTTACTTCATCGCTGCGATGAATGACACAGGAATCCAATGTTAATGTTTGCTGATCAAGCTGGTGTTTGTGTCTCACAGGACCAGTGACCATTAACTCAGTCTTACCAGAATTTGAGTAAGAAATTACTGTACATCCATTTCCTCAAATTTACTAAAAAAAAAAAACAAAACAAAAAAACAACAACAAAAAAAACACAGCCTTTACCATGAAGCTCAAAATTGAGCTCAGGTGCGTCCTGTTTCCACTGATCCTTGAGATGTTTCTACAGCTTAAGGGACCTGAAGAAACAAAATTCTCTGAGACAAAGATGAACTCTTTCACGTTGAATTCCAGGCATCATGTTTGGAGGAAACCAGGCATCATCCCTACAGTGAAACACGGTGGTGGTGACAGCATGCTGTGGGGATTTTTTTTTCAGCGGCGTGAACTGGGAGACTACAACCCCAATTCCAATGAAGTTGGAATGTTGTGTAAAATGTAAATAAAACAGAATTCAATGATTTGCAAATCCTCTTTATTACCTATATTCAGTTGAATACACCACAAAGACAAGATATTTAATGTTCAAATTGATAGACTTTTTTGTTTTTGTGCAAATATTTGCTAATTTTGAAATGGATGCCTGCAACACATTTCAAAAAAGTTGGGACGGGGCAACAAAAGACTGGGAAAGTTGATGAATGCTCAAAGAACACCTGTTTGGAACATTCCACAGGTGAACAGGTTAATTGGAAACAGGTGAGTGTCACGATTAGGTATAAAAGCCCAAGCTCATTTGAAATGGACAGACGCAAAGTTGAAAGGTGTGCTGTGGTCTGATGAGTCCACATTTCAAATTGTTTTTGGAAATCATGGACGTCGTGTCCGGACAAAAGAGGAAAAAGACCATCCAGATTGTTACCAGAAAACAGTTCAAAAACCAGCATCTGTGATGGTATGGGACTGTGTTAGTGCCCATGGCATGAGCAACTTACACATCTGTGATGGCACCATCAATGCTGAAAGGTACATCCAGCTTTTTTGAGCAACACATGCTGCCATCCAAGCAACGTCTTTTCAGGGACGTCCCTGCTTATTTCAGTAAGACAATGCCAAGCTACATTCTGCACGTGTTACAACAGCGTGGCTTCGTAGTAAAAGAGTGCGGGTACTAGACTGGCCTGCCCGTAGTCCAGACCTGTCGACCATTGAAAATGTGTGGTGCATTATGAGAGTCAAAGTCAGCTTTATTGTCAAATATGCTCGACATACAGCACAGATGAAATTTCAGTCCTCTCAGACCCACGGTGCAGAGTATAGAATAAAAACTACTACTAAGCTAAGTAAAAAAAATTTACCTTAAATATTACTGATTTACAAAATAAAAATAATATAAGCAGTATAAACAGAGCAGGTCATGTAAGTATAACAGTATGCCCGTTGTGTAAATGGAAAAAGTGTACTATTGTAAACAGTATGACATTAAATACGATAGTGCAATGGATAAGTGTAATACAGTATAACAGTATAATACAGTGGTGCAAGTGGCAGTATGCTGATGATAGTGCAATGACTGTATACTAATGTATCAGTACAGGCGGTTCCTGATGTGATGCAATAGTGCAATGGGGAGGATAAAGTGAGGTGTGCTTGGGCCAAGCAGGGTCGAGGGGGGGGCAGAGAAGGGAGGGAGTTGAGCATCCTGACTGCCTGGTGGAAGAAACTGTCTTTGAGCCTGCTGGTTTTGGCCTGGAGGTTTATGAGTCTCCTGCTTTTCACAGTGCGCTGCAGGGTCTGCGACAGGGTACGGTGCAGGCACCGTACCACACAGTGATGCTGCTGGGCAGGATGCTCTCGATGGTACCCCTGTAGAAGGAGTTCATGATGGGGGTCAGGGCTCCTGCTTTCCTCAGTTTCCGCAGAAAGTAGAGTCGCTGTTGGGCTTTTTTTTGCCAGAGATGTGGTGTTGATGTTCCAGAACAGGTCTTGGGAGATGTGTACACCCAGGAACTTTGTGCTGCTCACCCGATCTACTTCAGCGCCATTGATGGTTAGTGGAGCATGCTGAGTGGGCTCTCTCCTGAAGTCCACGACAATCTCCTTCGTCTTCTCCATGTTCAGGTGGAGATTGTTGTCCATGCACCACGTGGCCAGGTGGCTCACCGCACTCCTGTAGCTTGTCTCATCATTTTTGTTGATGAGGACCCACCACAGTTGTCATCTGCAAACTCGATGAAGAGGTTTGAACTGGATGTAGGTGGGCAGTCGTGCTGTCAGCAGAGTGAGAGGAGGGGTTCAGGCCACACATTTCTTGGCGGGCTCCTGTGTTTCACGTGATGGTGTTGGAGGTGTTGCTACGACCGAACTGCCTGTTGTCTCCCCGTCAGAAGTCCAGCAGCCAGTTGCACAGGGAGGTGTTGAGTCCCAGCGGACTAGTTTGAGGAGGAGCTACTGGGGATGATTGTATTGAATGCTGAGCTGAAGTCGATGAACAGCCATTCTGACGTGCGAGTCATTGGTCTCCAGGTGGGAGGGCTGCTGGAGATAGCATTGATCGGTCGAGAAGTGGACCGATATGCAACAACTGGTAGGGGTCCGGGGGAGGGGGGTAGATTTGATGTGGTCCATGACTAGCCGCTTTGAAGCACTTCATAATGATGGGAGTGAGTGCGGACGGGCGGAGTCATTGTAGCAGAGGAGACGACTTCTTCAGATGATGGTGATGGCTTTTTGAGGCAAGTCGGGACAACAGCTTGTCTCAGCGAGATGTTGAAGATGTCCGTTAAGACATCCGTGAGCTCCTCAGCACAGTCTCTCAGGACCCGGCCAGGAATATCGTCAGGACCAGGGGCTTTCCTCGCGTTGATCCTTCCTCGCGCTCGCCTCACGCTGTCCAAAGATAGTGACAGCACCTGGATGTCAGATGGCGGAGGGATCTTCTGTGCTGGATTGTAGTTGTCTGCCTCAAAGCGAGCAAAGCAGTTGTTCAGCTGATTTCAGCAGAGAGGGGGAGGTGTTGCAGGTCTGCGGGGTGGGCTTATAGACTGTGATGGTCTGAATACCCCGCCATAGATCTCTGAGTCTCTGCTGTCCTTGAAGCGATCATCGACTCTTCTGGAGTACTGTCTCTTAGCCTCTCTGATTCCTCGTGACAGGTTGGCCCTGGCTGTCCAATGG